>NC_065578.1:23285133-23567633 GCF_024542745.1 Macaca thibetana thibetana | reverse complement strand
AGTGCTTATTTCCTACAGGAGGGGAATGTGGGACACACAGGCTACAGCACGACCCTGATAAAGTGTGGGCCCCGAGAACCAACTACGACGGAGTAACTTCCCTGCCTGCAGGCGATGAGCAGACGACGCTGGCAGAGCCTAGTTAAGAGTCACCTTTAGCCAGCGGACTCCAAAAGTAAAAACACGACGGTGGCGGGTGGTGAGCGATATGGAGGGCGGGAAGGAGTTGAATCACTCCATAACCTGCCTCCATATCCGCGCACAGTTTTCGTTGCACCCTCTACCCTCACAGAACCTTAAATTCACATTGTCGCAACAAGTTATCTACGTCCCCCTCCCTGAAGGGATATCAAATTGGGCGGGAGCTCCCGCGAACCCTGACCTGGCCCATCCACGAAGGCTTAGGACCTGGAGGGAGAACGTTGGGGAGCGGCGCGGGGGCGCTTTTTCAAAAAATGCCGCTGAATGCTGCTTCCTGTCCTCCTCCTCCTAAGTTGCTCTCCCAAGATGTACCCCCAAACCATATTCTCCCAGCCCTGCTGCCGCCAGTGACCTCAGGGCTTCCCTTTGGCCTCCCACTCGGGACTTCCTCCTCCGGCTCCACTAGGCCCCAGGACCCGGCGGCACGCACGGCGCTCGGCCTGCAGGCCCCGCCAGGCAGGCGGGCAGCGAGGTACCATCCCGGCCCATTCCCGCCGCCATTTTCCGGCCACCGTCGCCGCCGCGTAAAGGGGACCATTCCGGAGGAGGAGACTGCGCAGGGGCGCACCGGTCTCCGCCGCAGCGCGGGGGGGGCGGTGTGCGCCGGCACTGGGAGGAATCCTTAGGATCTCTGAAGCCTCCCCTCGCTGGCCACCCTGTCCCAAGCTAAGGGCTCCTACCAGGCCTTACCGAGAAGCCCCTGGCCTCACCCCAGCGCCCGGCGCCTCTACTTACGCGGAAAAATCCCGCGTCCATCTTGCCGCCTCGCTCGGAGATCGCTCCCTATCCCAGGATACACCGCGCCGCCGCGACGGAGGGCGGGACCGGCGGAGGGAAAGCCGAGCGCCGGGACGCAGCGCGCGCCGTTGCACCCGCCCCCTCCGGCCGACACGAGGCCGCGCCTGCTCAGTGCGCCGAGAGCCCGCCACGCGTGCGCACGAGCGCCACGGGGGGCGGGCTTCTGTCAGGCCCTAGGCTCCCCGGTAGGCAGTGGAGGAGGCGAACCTGACGACTGCAGCCAATGGGAACAAAAGGGAGGGCCGTCGAGTCGCCCCGCCCTGCAAATCCTTTTGTGGCGCGTGACCATCCTTGTTCGCGCAATGTGACGTGAGCCATCCTTCGACCCGTAGTGGGAGAGGCCTGGCATGCCGGAGTTCCATGCAGCGATTGAAGAGAAAAGCTGTTACCTCAGAGTGACGCGGGCGAGGCGGCCAGTGTGCCGACGAGAGGCCTGCGCCCTCCCTTTCGTTGTGAAAGTTGTGATTGTGTGGATTTTACGCGTTTACCAGACGAGAGAGGATTGGCTGTAAAGCGGTCGAGCTTGGGAGCAGACATGAAATCTGCCTTGTAGCCCCGCTTGCTCGGCCTTTGGAGGAAGCTGGAAGTGTCCAGTAGATGAGTTACGGTTTCGGCGGCCCCGTAACCACGCCGCGGGGCAGGACGCCCGCGAGAGAGCCGTGGTCCTCGGGCTCTGCCTGGGGCTCTCCCCGGCCAGGGTCATGGACTCCGAGAAGCACCAGCTTCCTCGCAGCGCCTCGCCTGGCCGCCCTGGTGCCTCTGGTCTGGCTGCGAGGGCCTCGGGTTGGATGTGCACTGCTAGGTTTTCTTATTGTTTTGAAAATTATTTTATCTAATAAAGCAGAGACGGGGGTCTCGCTCTGTTGCCCAGGTTGGTCTCGAACTCCTGGCCTTCCCAAAGTGCAGGGACTTAAGGCCTGAATCACCGCGCCCGGCCCCACTCTGCCAGCTTTTCCGCAAGCGCTTCTCGCCCTTCTCGCTTCTTTTTCTTGGACGGAAAGCAGGCGTCCCTTTCTCAGAAAGGCCTCCTCCGGCCATCTTTTGTATCGTTCCCGCCCGCATACACACTCACGCTTTCCTTTTCTTTTTTTTTTTCCGCGGCACTTAGCCCACCTGAAAGTATGTATGTGTTTGCTCTCGTGACTGGAGACACCAAGCTGTGTGCTGGCGACATCCTTGCATCTCCAGCTCAGACTTCTCTCCTGACCGTCCCACGTGCCCAAGCTGAAATCCTGATTCCTTCGCCCTCCACCAAAACCACAAACAAACGACCGGCCCTTGCCAGGGTCTTCCCTGGCTCCCGCAGACCGCAGTGGCTTTCCTTTGGTGTAGGACGCAAGCCTGTGTTACTCTTGACTCCTTATCTTTACCTTGGCTTTCAAACCATCAAGAAACCCTCCCTGCTGTCCTCGTGGTTCCAGGCACCATCGTGTCTTCCCCGAACTGCGCTGACCCCCTTACTGGTCTTCCTGCTTCCACCTTTGCCACTCAGTATCTATTCTAAATGTAGCCAGCAGGGTAGTTATGTTAGAAAACCTTCATCAGACCCTTTTCTCAAAACCCTCCAGCAGCCTCTCATTTCTGTTAGAACAAAAGCCAAAATCCTACCTGATGCACGTTATTTCTTCGTTGATGTAATCTAGAATGCTCTACTTCTAGATATCTTTTTTTTTTTTTTGAGACCGAGTCTCGCTTTGTCGCCCAGTGGCGCGATCTCGGCTCACTACAACCTGTGCCTCCCAGGTTCAAGAGATTCTCCTGCTTCAGCCTCCCTAGTAGCTGTGTCTATCGGTGCGCGTGCCACCACGCCCAGCTAATTATTGTATTTTTAGTAGAGGTGGGGTTTCTCCATGTTGACCAGGCTCCTCTCGAACTCCCGACCTTCAGTGATCCTTCCGCCTTGGCCTTCCAAACTGCTGGGATTACAGGCGTGAACCACCGTGCTGACCTACTCCCGGATATCTACTGGGCAAACTTAAAGCCCTCCCCACCGCCCCCCCGCAGATGGGGTCTTGCTGTGTCTGCCCAGGCTGGAGTGCAGTGGCAGGATCTCAGCTCACTGCAACCTCCGCCTCTTGGGTTCAAGGAATTCTCCTGCCTCAGTCTCCCGAGTTGAGAGCTGGGATTACAGACACCCGCCACCAAGTCTGGCTACTTTTTTTATTTTTAGTAGAGATGGGGTTTCACTATGTTAGCCAGGCGGGTCTGGAACTCCTGACCTCGTGATCTGCCTGCCTTGGCCTCCCAAAGTGCTGGGATTATAGGCGTGAGCTACCGTGCCCGGCCTGGGCAAACTTAAAAGTTTTTACTCAATTGTCACTCACTGAGGCCTAACCTGACTTCCTTGCTGGAAGTTGCTCGGATATCCTCTCTACATCCTGATGCCCTTTACTCTACTTTTTTTTTCGTAGCTTTTATCACCTTATAATGTGCATTCACCCAGGCTGGAGTGCAGTCACGTGATCTCGGCTCACTGCAGCCCCTGCCTCCTGGGCTTAAGCCATCCTCCCACCTCAGCCTCAGAAGTAGCTAGGACTACAGGCCCGCACCACCATGCCCAGCTAATTTTTGTATTTTTTGTAGAGATGGGGTTTTGCCATGTTGCCCAGGCTGGTCTCAAACTCATGAGCTCAAGCAATACCTGACTTGGCCTCCCAAAGTGCTGGGATTACAGGTGTGAGCCACTGCGCCCAGCTGTTTAACCTGTTTTTAATGTTTATTGTCTGTTCCCCACACTAGAATGTAAGTGCCCTAAAGTCAGGGCTTACTGTTTTGTTCATTCATGTGTCACTAGAAAAGTGACACATGGCATGGGTGCAGTAAACATTTGTTCAGTGAATGAAGGCTTTGTCAGACCGCCAAAGACAGGGAAGTGACAGGCCTCCACGGAACAACCACTTGACCAGATGGGAACTATGAAATCACAACACCCCACATCTCCCTGACTATTCTCTATGGTTCTGATTAGTCATTCTGTTTTAGGCTTCCTTCACTGTCTCTGTCTGTTTGCTGTCAATCCTGTAAGTGTTGGTTTTTCTGGTAGTTCTGTCATTGACTATTTTTTCCCTCAACAAAGGTGCCCTCTCTGACCTCTCTTGGTTTTTATTACCTTTCATATTTCAAACCTGTGTATCTCAGGCACAGGTCTGCTCTAGACATGTATTTTCAACTTCCTGCTCACCTGTTTACTTGGATGTCCCATAGGCACCTCAAACTCAACATGCCCTAAACTGAATTCATCTTCATCCACTTGCCTTCAACCTTACGGTTTCCCGTTCTCAATGAATGAGCCCACCTTTCTTTCTATCATGATTCTTCTCTCTTCCTCACACTCTAAAACCAACTCTTGCCTTTTCACCTCTCTTAATAGCTTATGCCTCCCTCTCCTCATCCCACACTTCTAAATTGCAGCCACAATAAACTACAGATGCTTGTCTGATTATGAACAGATTTAGGTTTCAAATGGCAATTTCTTAATCTATATATTGGTAAGCCTAAAATGACTAAGAGATGATTCATATGGCACCTCTTCATCAAGCCTTTTCTGAACAACCTTCCAAAAAGGACATCCTCAATCCCCTAACTCTGTCCTACCTTTATTTTTTCCTTCTTTCTTTGCTTTTGGAGATAGGGTCACTCTGTAACCCAGGCTGGAGTGTGGTGATGCAGTCACAGGTCATTGCAGCCTCCTTGATTTCCCCAGCTCAAGCAATCTTCCTACTTCAGCACCCCGAGTAGCTGGGACTACAGGTATGTGCCACCACACTCAGCTAATTTTTAAATTATATTTTAGAGACGGGGGCTTTACTGTGTTGCCCAGTCTGGTTGTGAAGTCCTGGGCTCAAGTGATCCTCCCACCTCAGCCTCCCAAAGTGCTGGGAGTCATGAGCCACCATGCGTTTTCTTTTCTTTTCTTTCTCTCTTTCCTCTCTTTCCTTTCAAGACAGGATCCCACTGTGTCATCCAGGCTGGAGTGCATTGGTGTGATATCACTGCAGCCTCCACTTTCTGGGCTCAAGCAACGCAGCCACCTCAACCTTCCGAATAGCTGGAACTACAGGCTCACACCACCATGCCTGGTTAATTTTTGTATTTTTTTCTTTTCTTTTTGATATGAGGTTTCACCGTGTTGCCCAGGCTCGTCTCGAAATCCTGAGCTCAAGCAATCTGTCTGCCTCATCCTCCCAAAATGCTAGGATTACAAGCATGCACCACTGTGCCCAGTCCTATTTTTTTTTTTTTTTTTTTTTGAGACGGAGTCTTGCCATCTCCCAGGCTGGAGTGCAGTGGCATGATCTCGGCTCACTGCAACCTCCGCCTCCCAGGTTCAAGCGATTCTCCTACCTCAGCCTCCCAAGTAGCTGGGACTATAGGCGTGCGCCACCATGCCCGGCTAATTTTTTGTATTTTTAGTAGAGACAGGGTTTCACCGTGTTAGCCAGGATGGTCTTGATCTCCTGACCTCGTGATCTACCTGCCTCAGTCTCTCAAAAAATGCTGGGATTACAGGCATGAGCCACCGTGCCCAGCCCCTTATTTTTTTTTTTAATAACACTTAACATTACCTGGGATTGTTATCTATTTTGTTTATATGTTTACTATCTTCTTCCCTTTTTTTTTTTTAAATAAAAAAGCTGTATGAGGGTGTGGATTTGCCCATCCTTGGAGCTCAATAAACATTTGTTGAAATGAGTATATGAATGAGAGTCTAAGGCTGGGCATCATGGTTCATGCCTGTAATCCCAGGACTTTGGGAGGCCAAGGCAAGAGGATTGCTCCAGGCCAAGGGTTTGAGACCAGCCTGGACAACAGAATGAGATACCCCCAACCCCACTGCCCCACCTCTATTTTTAAAAAAGAGTCTAAGGCTCGGTTTCCAAAGGCATTTCTTCCAATGAGTGTCTGTTGGTTAAAATGTTACAACCACTGATTCTATCAGTAAGAGTCTATACTGGAAAATCGTCTAAGGCCGATGAGCTGCCTCCCTGATGATCCCTGCAGATGCAGTGGATAACTACTTGGCAGTGAAAGTTTTTGCAGACACCACCTGTTGCTCACTTTGATGCTGGGCAGATCAGAATAGGTCTTGGCTGGGCACGGTGGCTCGCGCCTATGATCCCAGCACTTTGGGAGGCTGAGGCGGTTGGATCACTTGAGGTTAGGAGTTCAAGACCAGGCTGGCCAACATGGTGAAACCCCATTTGTACTAAAAAATACAAAAATTAGTCAGGCAGTGGTGGCACACGTCTGTAATCCCAGCTACTTGGGAGGCTAAGGTGGGAGAATCTTTTGAGCCTCGAAGTAGGAGATTATGGTGAGCCAAGATCACAACACTGTAGTCCGGTCTAGGCGACAGATTGAGACCCTGTCTCAAAAAACAAAAACAAAAAACAAACAAAAAACCAAAATAGGTCGTAGTGCCGAGAAGCCACTTCTAGTGAACCCACCAGTGGCTCTTTTGCTGGGTCTGGTCTTTGAATCCTCAAACTCTGAGCCTCAGAAAGCTAATAGGCATCCAACCTTGGTGCCTATCCTCGAGGCACAGGCTCAGAGCGTTCCATTTCATCAACAGCTTTTCCTCATTGCTTGGTGATTGATGTTGATGTTTAGGAGTTTCACTTGTTGCTTGTTCCCTGTGTTCTTCGGAATCCCTCCTACCGAACATTTATTCCATAGCCCGGGGCGGGTTTTGTAATTTTCTTGTTTTTGTTATCATCTTCACTTTTGTTTCCATTGTTTGCCTCTTCCTTCCAGCTCTGCTTTTGTGTTTCCTGGATACAACAGGATTAACAGTCTTCCTAAAATACGTCAAAAGTGTATAAAAAATGTATAAGCATAAATTTACCAAGCAAGCTATGGAATCGAACCAATAGCTGAGATGAAAATGACTGAAGAATAGAAACAGATGCATTTGCTCCAGGAGATATTTTTGAGCACATTAGTGAGTATATTATCTATTGTCGCATAACAAATTACTCCCCAAATTTAGCAACTTAGAACAATAAACATTTGTTATCTCTCGTTGCTGTGCATCAGGAATCTGGGGAGGCTTAGTTGGGTGATACTGGCTCAGGGTTTCTCAAGAGGTTATAGTCAAGGCTACAGTCAACTGGGGCTGGAAAATATATTTCCAAGAAGATTCACTCATATAGCTATTGGCTAGAGGCCTCAGTTCCATCCCACAATGACAGGGCTTCTTTGGTTTCCTCATGACATGGCAGCAAATGATCCAAAAGAGAACAAGACAGAAGCCACAATGTCTTTTGTAACATAACCTCAGAAGTCATGCACAATAGTTTTCATAATATCCTATGGGTTACACAGGTTGGAAGGGACTACATTAAGTGTTGGAAGGGACTACAGAAGGACATCAATATTATGCCCTTCTGTAGCAGGGGGAGGGTCATTGGGGGTCATCTTGGAGGCTGGCTACCACAGTAAGTGTGTAAGTTGAAACTATTTCAGTGTAGCAGCTTGTATACTTCCAGATCTAAAATGGATGTATTCTTTCTGTCTTTCTCCCCTCAGATCTTTGCACATATTCTGTTCCCTTGGTCTGAAACCACTGTTCCTTCCCAGCACTTTCTTTGCCCTCCCCACTTTGACTTTCTACCCTTTAACCCTTTAACTGACCAGCTCTGATTCTTCCTTTAGGATTTAGTTTAGACATGACCTCTTCCAGGAAGCATTTCTGCTTGGTAGGGCTCAGTATTTATCATCTGATTATCTTTTAGGGGGTTGCTGAGTCTCCCAAAAGCCCTGGGTCTAGACCTTCCAAAACAGGATTCAATTTTTCACCTATGGTCTCATAGCATATTTTCCACTATATTCTAATCATACACACACACACACACACACACACACACACACACACACACACACACACACTTTATTCCGTATGTAAGAGGAATTGTTTGGAGACAAGGACTTTGTCTCTCTCCTCTCTTTTTTCTCAGTACCCAAACCAGAATTTGGCAAATAATATGCTCTAAGTAGACGTGCAACAAAAATGCATCTTGGTCAAATACAGAATGGTTGAGCGTTTAAAACGGTATTCTGCCAAAGCTGAAGATTTACATCATACAATAAACTTTTGAGATAAAAGAGTAAACTTTTTTTTTTGAGACACAGTTTCACTCTTGTTGCCCAGGCTGGAGTGCAATATTGATGCTGTATGATTTCTGAATTTCTCTTGGTCTTCTGTATATTTATTCCATTGTCAATAATTGCATGACACTTTTATTTATTGCTTCTCCATTCTATAAATAATCAGATTCACTGAGGTTAACTATATGAAGGCCAGAAGTCTCTTAGCAATTAAGGGAAATAAAAGCTTAGTTGAATTTATCATTAATATATAAAGCTGCCAAACTATAAGATTTCTATTTGGGTTTGCATGTGCAAATATCAAATAGATGAGACATGGGAGTAGCAATCTGGGATTTCCTGAATCTCACAGTTTTCTAGTCTGATAACAAGAGTCACTAGATGGCGTTCTACCCTCTCAGGATAATGTGCCTCTAATCAGGCAGGACTTGTTACAAGACTAAGTCAACTATCACAAGAGCATGTGGTTTGATTGGCTGTTTTTTACTGAGTCCTTCCTATATGCTTAGCATGGTGTTCTTAGTAAGGGGCACAAAGGAAGTGTAAGTTAGTCCTTGGAGAGTTCATAATATTACCAGAATAACAGCAACAGGCATCAGAGAAAAACATAACATCTTTGCTTGTCATCCCATAGAAAAACCTCCACAGATGTTATATTCAAGTATTATGTTTGTTTTTTTTTTTTTTAAGAGACAGAGTCTTGCTCTGTCACCCAGGCTGGAGTGTAGTGTTGCGATATCGGCTCACTGTAACCTCCGCCGCCCAGGTTCAAGCGATTCTCCTGCCACAGCCTCTCGAGCAGCTGGGATTACAGGCCTGCGCCATTAAACCGGGCTAATTTTTGTATTTTTATTAGAGATGGGGTTTCACCATGTTGGCCAGGCTGGTCTTGAACTCCTGACCTCAAGTGATCTTCCTGTCTCGGCCTCCCAAAGTGCTGGGATTACAGACATAAGCCACCGTGCCTGGCTGGCTGCATTTCTTTTCTTTTCTTTTCTTTTCTTTTTTTAGATGGAGTCTTACTGTCTCCCAGGCTGGAGTGCAGTGGCACGATCTCGGCTCACTGCAACCTCCAGCTCCCGGGTTCAAGCAATTCTCTGACTTCAGCCTCCTAAGTAGTTGGGATTACAGGCATGTGCCACCACGTTTAGCTAATTTTTGTATTTGTAGTAGAGACAGAGTTTTACCATGTTTGCCAGGCTGATCTCAAACTTTTGACCTTACACTGTGGTCCGCCCGCCTCAGCCTCCCAAAGTGCTGAGATTACAGGCATGAACCACCATGCCGGGCCGTGTTTGCATATATATATATATATATATACACATATATATATATATATTTTTAGATGGAGTCTTGCTCTGTCACCAGGCTGGAGTGCAGTGGCATGATCTCGGGTCACTGCCACCTCTGCCTCGCAGGTTCAAGCAATTCTCCTGCCTCAGCCTCCCAAGTAGCTGGGACTACATGCACCCACCACCACACCCAGCTAATGTTTGTAGTTTTACTAAAGATTGGGTTTCACCATGTTGGCCAGGACGGTCTCGATCTCTTGACCTCGTGATCTGCCCACCTCAGCCTCCCAAAGTGCTGGATTACAGGTGTGAGCCACCATGCCCAGCCCATGTTTGCATATTTTTAAAACAAGGGCTGGAAGAATAAGAGCAGTATCCATCAGATGGGAAACGAAGAGCCATGGTTGGAATTCCCTGTACCTGTCTATGTTCTCTGTGTATTTAGATGGCAGTACTTTTCTTTTATATGGGATTTCATAATTACCATTTTGGGGGGGTCATATTATGTCAGGCTTTATGTTAATGCTTTAAACACTTTAGCTAATTCAATCTTCACAATAATACCTAGTAGACTGTTACAGGCTGAAGTGTCTCCCCCTCTCAACCCCTGCCCTGCCCCTTCACCATCTCCAAATTCATAATTGAGGTCCTAACCTCCAATACCCTGGAATGTGACTGTATTTGGAGATAGAGTCCTTAAAAAGGTAATTAAGTTAGAATGAGACCATTAGGTGGGTCCTTATCCAATATAACTAGTGTCCTCATAAGAAGGGGAAATTGGCTGGGCACAGTGACTCATGCCTGTAATCCCAGCACTTTGGAAGGCTGAGGTGCTCAGGTCACTTGAGGTCAGGAGTTCTAGACCAGCCTGGCCAACATGGTGAAACCCTGTCTCTACTAAAAACACAAAAATCAGCTGGGCGTGGTGGCAGGCACCTGTCGTCCCAGCTACTTGGGAGGCTGCGGCAGGAGAATTGTTGAACTCAGGAGGCGGAGGTTGCAGTGAGCCAAGATCGTGCCATTGCATTCCAGCCTGGGTGGCAGAGTGAGACCCTGTCTCAAAAATTAATTAATTAATTAATTAATTTAAAAAAATAAGAGGAAATTAAGATACAGACACACACACAGAGGGAAGACCAAGTGAAGACAGGGAGCAGATGGCCACCTATAAGCCAACTCCTTGGCTTAGAAGAAAACAATCTTAGAGGCTTCAGAAGAAAACAACCCTGCTGACACTTGATCTTGGACTTCCAGCCTCCAGAACAGTGATAAAATGCACTTGTGCTGCTTAAGCCACCCAGCGTGTGGTACTTTGTTATGGCAGCCCTAGCAAATGAATACATAGGTGTTATTCCTATTTTACAGATGAGTACAGTGAGGCGTGAGAAAAAGTGAGTTGTGTAAAATCACACAGGCAACATACAACAGAACTTACTTTCAGGGTTTGGTCCATCTGCTTAGGATTGAGACCACATTACCAATTGCTTGACATTCATGTAGGTGTTAAAGCAAATGGCTAGAGGAGGGAATGTAGACAGATCTTATCTTCCTGATGAATGAGCAAACAAGCCTTTTTTCATCTGGCCAGTGACGGCCTCCCAGTTTGTTCCCAAACCCACAACGTGAGAGGAAGGGAAAGCCAGTGAGGCCTGTGCCAATTTTCTTCACCTTCAGGCCCAGGAACACTTAGACAGCAGTGGCCATAGTGGTCAGTGATTAAAAATCGTCCTTGACTTCATTTAAAAATAATCAACAGCTCTTGTTGCTCTAAGTGGCCTTTTTTCTCTTTACCTCCCACACCCAAATTCCCTAGCTAGGTAGGGTCCTTAACACATTGTCTTGTAAATGTAGGGCTGGCTAGAGACCAAATATGGCTAGAGACTATTCGGCATATAGGAATTTGGAACAAGACTTCTCTTTTGGCCCTGGGGAATTATAGTCCAGTTACCCATGGGTAATAGATAAAGACCCTTAGGCTGGATAGGTATGAAGATGAAGTCTATGAGTCCATGAATTATTGAAGTCCAAGTTCTAGCCCATGACGGTTGCTTACATTGCAGGGAGGGTCATCACCCCTTATCAAGTGGACAAATTGTGGCTATTTGCTTATATGTCAAACCTCCAACCAGATAAGTGGGGGTGGTAGAACAAGGATGTGCAGCAGTCATATCTATAATCAACATACTCACTAATATGCATATAGCCAATATGCACTTAGCAAGGATGTGAACAGCACCACCCCTATGGAAACTATTCACAGAAAGGAAGCTCCGAACTATAGAATATAAGAAGGCTGAGCTTTCATAGCTCCATAACACTGGCTTCCACAACAGGAATGCCTGTTATTCTTCCATTCTGCTGTCTCAGGCAGCAGCTGGAAAGAGAGTGAGGAGCTTCTATACATACAAGGCAACTAATGGACCATTGTAGACACTCACCTAGAGGTTAAGATAATGTGGCCTTGGCTGGGCTCATTGGCTCATATCTGTAATCCCAGCACTTTGAGAGGCCAAGATGGATGGCTCACTTGAACCCAGGAGTTTGAGACCAGCCTGGACAACATGGCAAAATCCTGGCTCTACAAAAAATAAAAGATTAGTTGAGTGTGGTGGCATGTGCCTATATTCCCAGCTACTCTGGAGGCTGGAGGACCACTTAAGCCCAGGAGTGAGAAGCTGCAGTGAGCAGGGAGCTATGATTCTACCACTGAACTCCAGCCTGGGTTTGTTTGTTTGTTTGTTTTTTAATTTAAAAAAAAAAGCTGTTTTAGTGGAAGCTCAAGAGATGGGTTAATGGATGAAGGAGAAAAATCTGTATAATGCCCCAAGAGGCTGGAGGTTAATCTATATAATAAAGAGAAAAGAGTGTTGGCTGGGCATGGTAGCTTACACCTGTAATCCCAGCACTTTGGGAGGTCGAGGCGGGCGGATCACATGAGGCCAGGAGTTTGAGACCAGCCTGAGCAATACAGCGAGACCCCATCTCTACTAAAAATACAAAAATTAGCTGGCACGGTGGCACATGCCTGTAATCCCAGCTACTCAGGAGGCTGAGGCACAAGAATTGCTTGAACCTGGGAGGGAGAGGTTGCAGTGAGTGGCCGTTGTGCCACTGTACTCCATTCTGGATGACAGAGTGAAACCCTGTCTCAAAAAGAAAAAAAAAGAGGGTTAAAAAGGGAAGAGATTGGAGAGAAAGAGGCAACAGAGCAGCTACAGGTATCAGGGAACTGAACAGAAGTAGAAAGGATTATTAACTGGATCCCCTTCACTGGTTTTTGAAAAATGTGATTGGATTTTTGGATTTTTCTTTTTTTTCACTATTTTTGTCTACTGGACTTTTTTTTATTTGAATGTGTGATACTAACATCTGGGCCATAAATGACCCAAGATTTATTCAGATTATCCAGATACTTAAAACAGAGAAAAATGACTCTTCACCTATTATTATCAGTATTAGTTTTAGAGACAGGCTCTTGCTCTGTCACCCAAGCTGGAGTGCAATGGCACAACTATAACTCACTGTAACCTCAAACTCCTGCACTCAAGCGATTCTCCTGCCTCAGCCTCCCGAGTAGCTGGGACTACAGGCATGAGCCAAATGTGCCAACATGCCTGGCTAATTTTTTTTTTCTTTTTGTAGTGAGGAGAAGGTCTTGCTATGTTGATCAGGCCGATCTCAAACTCCTGGCCTCGAGCAATCCTTCCACCCATCTACACCTCCCAAAGTGTAGGGATTTTAGGCGTGAGCCACCACGCCCAGCTGCGATACGTTTTTGGTGGTGATAGTCAGGAGGTTCAGACATCAAGCTTGCCAAAAAACTCAAGTTTACTTCTCCTTGATTATAAACCCTTCTCACACCAGCGTGATTCCAGTTCACCTGAAACTCTAAGAATATTCTTCTACCTTGGTAGATGGTCCTCTGTGATTGCTGTGGTTAGTTACTGAAGGCTTTTTTTTTTTTTTTAATTTTATTCTCATGACTGACACTTGTTAATCCAGCCATATACCAGAGGTTTGTCATAAACCCCTGGCCTATGAGGCCATCTCCCTGGACAAGAGAAGTGTTTTCTGCTCTAAGCCACAAAAACTGGGTAGGAAAGGAGAGTAGAGTCATGTTTAGACCTCTTGGGTTACGATGAAAATTGCTTAAGAAAATTAGATTTTAGACACTTTAGTTATGGGCATGTGTCAAAGTTTTGTTACAATCATGTTACAAGGGAAAAGGATTTTAGTAAGCCAATTAATAAATTTGTTCTCTTAAAGAAAAAGAAAATGAGTACATAATCATTGCTAGAAGAGATAAAGAAAAAAGGATTGGTTCAAGATTACTAGGCTCTTAACAGAATACTCACAGGTGGTAGCCAGCCTTTCAGAAAAAAGTCAGTTGGATATTTTTTTTTTTTGTTTTGTTTTGTTTTTTTGAGACAGAGTCTCACTCTGTCGCCCAGGCCAGGGTGCAGTGACGTGATCTTAGCTCGCTATAACCTCTGCCTCCCGGGTTCAAGAGATTCTCCTGCCTCAGCCTGCTGAGTAGCTGGGACTACAGACATGCATGCACCACCACGCCTGGCTACATTTTTTGTATTTTTAGTGGAGGTGGGGTTTTACCATGTTGCCTAGGCTGGTCTCGAACTCCTGGCCTCAAATGACCCACCCACCTCAGCCTCCCAAAGGGCTGGGATTACAGGCATGAGCCACCATGCCTGGCACCCAGAATAAGTCTTAATCATAGTTCATCAGAAAATAATGTAAACATTTTCTCAAGAATTGTATTTTTTTTTTTTCTAGAGAAAAACTGGGAATTATATCCCACAAAAACATTTTGCCTCAGATCAGGTTTAGGACAATTTCTCTTTTACCAAGATTAAATGAGTTTATATTTGTGAAATGTTTATCATAGTGCTTGGTACATATACTGTAGAAGTGTTTGAGAAAGGGAGAGAAAGAGAGAGAGGGAAGAAAAGGTACATACATGGTTGGGCACGGTGGCTCACACCTGTAATCCCAGCACTTTGGGAGGCCGAGATGGGCAGATCACTTGAGGTCAGGAGTTTGAGACCAGCCTGCCCAAAGTGGTGAAACCCCATCTCTACTAAAAATATAAAAACTAGCTGGGTGTAGTGGTGCATGCCTGTAGTCCCAGCTACTTGGGAGGCTGGGGCAGGAGAATTGCTTAAACCTGGGAGGCGGAGGTTGCAGTGAGCCAAGAATGTGCCGCTGCACTTCAGCCTGGGTAACAGTGCAAGACTCAGTCTAAAAAAAAAAAAAAGACAAGAAAAGGTGTACACAAGAATGCTATAGAAGTGTTTATGGGAGAAAAGAAGAGAAGAAAGAAAGAGAAAGGTCACATTTCTCTCCTAGTTCTTGTTAACAAAAACTATTCAAAATTTGGGAATAGAGAAAAATAAATTATTGCATGTCCTTTCAGTGCTTAGGGCCATTGCCTAGCAAGCTCACTCAGGGATTATCCAATTCTTTAGAGGAATGTATTTTTATTTCAGTTACCATTTACCATTGATTTATTTACATTGAAATATTCTGTAAGGGTAGATTTTAACTTGTAGGAAATTGAGAGCAATGCAAATAATTGTTGTCCAATAAGAATGGAAATAAATTTTGTTTGATAGAAAATTAACCTCAAAGTTTTTTTTATTTTATTATTTTATTTTATTTTTTGCCTTTTGGACATTAGCCAGTTTTTTATTTTTTTCTGTTTTTCTTGATTTTCAGTCTTTTATTCTCTCCATTGGGATGATGTTTATTGATCTGTTTTTAAATTCACTGATTATTTCCTTGGTTGTATTCAACCTGATGTTAATCACATTCAAAAATCACATTATTATTATTTTTTTATTTGAAATAGGGTCTTGCTTTGTCACCCAGGCTGGAGTGCAGTGGCTCCATCATGGCTCACTGCACCCTCGACCTCCTGGGATCAACCAGTTCTCCTGCCTCAGCCTCCCAAGTAGCTGGGCCCATGGGCACATGCCACCACACTTGGTTAATTTTTATATTTTTTATAGAGATGAGGTCTCACTATGTTGCCAGGTCTGGTCTCAAATGCCTGGGCTTAAGTGATTCTCCCACCTCAGCCTCCCAAAGTGTTGGGATTATAGGTGTGAGCCACTGCGCCTGACCAACAAAGTATTTTGTGGCTGAGCACGGTGGCTCATGCCTGTAATCCCAGCGCTTTGGGAGGCTGAGGTGGGAAGGTTGCTTGAGCTCAGGAGTTTGAGACCAGCCTGAGCAACATAGCGAGATCCCATCTCTACAAAAAATACAAAAATTTGCTGGGTTTAGTTTTGCATCCCTTGTACTCCCAGCTATTCAAGACACTGAGTCTGAGTCAGGAGGATCACTTGAACTGTGAGGTGAAGGTTTCAGTGAGCCAAGATCTCGGCACTGTATTCCAGCCTAGGTGCTAGATGGAGACCCTGTCTAAAAAAAAAAAAAAAAAAAAAAAGGGCCGGGCACGGTGGCCCACGCCTGTAATCCCAGCACTTTGGGAGGCTGAGGTGGGCAGATCACCAGGTCAGGAAATCGAGACCATCCTGGTTAACACGGTGAAATCCCGTCTCTACTAAAAATACAAAAGGCCAGGTGCGGTGGCTCATGCATGTAATTCCAGCACTTTGGGAGGCCGAGGCGGGCAGATCACGAGGTCAGGAGATCGAGACCACCCTGGCTAACACGGTGAAACCCCATCTCTACTAAAAATACAAAAAATTATCCGGGCGTTGTGGCGGGTGCCTGTAGTCCCAGCTACTTGGGAGGCTGAGGCAGGAGAATGGCGTGAACCGGGGGGGCGGAGCTTGCAGTGAGCTGAGATCGTGCCACTGCACTCCAGCCTGGGCAACAGCGAGACTTTGTCTCAAAAAAAAAAAAAAAATTAGCTGGGCATGGTGGCAGGCACCTGTAGTCCCAGCTACTCAGGAGGCCGACAATGTCTGGGCCATTTGTAGGTCTCTTTCTATTGACTGATGTTTTGCTTTATCATAGGTCACAGTTCCCTGCTTGGTTGAACATCAGATAATTTCATTATACACTTGACATTATGGATAATGTGTTGTAGAGACTGGCTCCTGTTATTGTCTTCTGAAGATGTTTTTATTTTATTTTTATTTGGTAGAGAAGGAGTCTCACTGACCAGGTGCAGTGGCTCATGCTTGTAATCCCAGCACTTTGGGAGGCTGAGGCGGATGGATCACCTAGGTCAGGAGTTCAAGACCAGCCTGGCCAACATGGAGAAACCCCATCTCTACGAAAAATACAAAATTATCCGGACGTGGTGGCATATGCCTGTAATCCCAGCTACTCGGGAGGCTGAGGCATGAGAATTGCTTGAACTCTGGAGGCAGAGGTTGCAGTCAGCCAAGTTCACACCACTGGACTCCAGCCTGGGCAAGACAGCAAGACTCCATCTCAAAAAAAAAAAAAAAAAATGGCCAGGTGCGGTGGCTCACGCCTGTAATCCCAGCACTTTGGGAGTCTGAGGCGGATGGATCACGAGGTCAGGATTTCAAGACCAGCCTGGCCAAGATGGTGAAACCCCATCTCTACTAAAAAAATTTTAAAAATAAAAAAATTAGCCGGGTGCGGTGGTGGGCGCTTGTAATCCCAGCTACTTGGGAGACTGTGGCAGAGAATTGCTTGAACCTGTGAGGCGGAGGTTGCAGTGAGCGGAGATCACACCACTGCACTCCAGCCTGGGTGACAGAGCAAGACTCCATCTCAAAAAAAATAAGAAGGGGTCTTACTATGTGGCCCAGACTGGTCTTGAACTCCTGGGCTCAAGCAATCCTCCTACTTTGGTCTCCTAAAGTGCTGGGATAAAAGATGTGAAGCACTGCACTTGGATGTCTAAAGAATGTTGAGTTTTATTCTAGCAGGCAGTTAAATTACTGTCAGATCATCTCACCTTGTGGAGGCTTGGTTTTATGCTTTGTTCGGGTAGGCATGTCAGTAATTGGAGTCTCAGAAGGAAAGGATAGAAATAAAGAGGGCAAGGTCGGGTAGGCGGGTGTGGTGGCTCATGCCTATAATCCCAGCACTTTGGGAGGCTGTGGCAGGTGGAACACGAGATCAGGAGTTCAAGACCAGCTTGGCCAAGATGATGAAACTCTGTCTTTACTAAAAATACAAAAATTAGCTGGGCTTGGTGGCAGATGCTGTAATCTCAGCTACTCAGGAGGCTGAGGCAGAGAATTGCTTGAACCCGGGAGGCGGAGTTTGCAGTGAGCCGAGATTTCGCCCCGCCCTCCAGCCTGGGTGACAGAGTGAGATTTGTCTCAAAAAAAAAAAAAAAAAAAAAAAAAAAAAAAAAAAAGGCCAGGCATGGTGGCTCATGCCTATAATCTCCGCACTTTGGGAGGCCAAGGCGGGGCAGATCACTTGAGGTCAGGAGTTCGAGACCAATCTGACCAACATCGAGAAACTCCATCTCTATTAAAAATGCAAACTTAGCTGGGCATGCAGTACATGCCTGTAATCCCAGCTACTTGGGAGGCTGAGGCAGGAGAATCGCTTGAACCCAGGAGAATCGCCTGTAATCCCAGCTACTTGGGAGGCTGAGGCAGGAGAATCGCTTGAACCCGGGAGGCGGAGGTTGCGGTGAGCCAAGATTGCACCATTGCACTCCAGCCTGGGCAACAAGAGCAAAACTCCATCTAAAAAAAAAAAAGAAAGAAAAAGAAAAAGAAATAAGAGGGCAATGATTTTTTGAAGAAATACTAGCCAAAAATTTTCAAAATTTGATTTAAAAACAGTACCCAAAGATTCAGGAATTGCAACAAGCCTTCAGGAAGATAAATATAAAGAAAACCAGACTGAACATGGTGGCTTACGTCTGTAACCCTAGCACTTTGGGAGGCCAGGGTAGAAAAATCGCCTGAGCCAAAGAGTTTGAAACCAGCCTGGACACCATAGTGGGAATTAGCCTCTACAAAAAATAAACAAAAATTAGCCAGGAGTCGTTGCGTGCTCTTGTAGTCCTAGCTCTCAGGAGGCTGTGGTGGGAGAATTGCTGGAGACCGGGAGGTTGAAGCTGCAGTAAGCCAAGTTCACACCACTGGGCAACAGAGACCCTGTCTCAAAAGAGAAAAAGAACAAAGGAAAAAAAAAGAAAACCACGCTGGGCACATAATTGACAAACTTGAAAACCAAAGATAAAGATAAATCATTAAAAGCGTTGGCTCACACCTCTAATCCCAGCACTTTGGTAGGCCAATGAGGGCAGATCCCTTGAGCCAAGAGATCTAGACCAGCCTGGGTAACATGGTGAAACCCTATATCTACAAAAGATACAAAATAATTAGCCGGACATGGCGATGCATACCTGTAATCCTAGCTATTCAGGAGGCTGAGGGGGGAGGATGAGGCTTCAGCCCACGAGCTCAAGGCTGCAGTGAGCCAAGATTGCACCACTGCACACTCCAGCCTGAGTGACAGAGTGAGACCCTGTCTTAAAAATAAATAAATAAGGCTGGGTGCGGTGGCTCAAGCCTGTAATCCCAGCACTTTGGGAGGCCGAGACAGGCGGATCACGAGGTCAGGAGATCGAGACCATCCTGGCTAACACGGTGAAACCCCGTCTCTACTAAAAAAATACAAAAAATCTAGCCGGGTGAGGTGGCGGGCGCCTGTAGTCCCAGCTACTCAGGAGGCTGAGGCAGGAGAATGGCGTAAACTCGGGAGGCGGAGCTTGCAGTGAGCCAAGATCCGGCCACTGCACTCCAGCCTGGGCGACAGAGCGAGACTCCATCTCAAAAAAAAAAAAAAATAAATAAATAAATAAATAAATAAATTTGTTCTCTCTCTTTCTCTTTTTCCCTTTCTTCTTCTTCTTTTTTTTTTTTCTTTTTTTTCTTTTTTGAGATGGAGTTTTGCTTTTGTTGCCCAGGCTGGAGTGCAAAGGCGCGATCTTGACTCACTGCAACCTCCGTTTCCCAGGTTCAAGCCATTCTCCTGCCTTGGCCTCCAGAGTGGCTGGGATTACAGGCGCCCGCCACCACACCCCGCTGATTTTTTGTATTTTTAGTAGAGATGGGGTTTCATCATGTCGGCTAGGCTGGTCTCAAACTCCTGATCTCAGGTGATCCACCTGCCTTGGACTCCCAAAGTGCTAGGATTACAGGCATGAGCTACCTTGCCCGGCCATAAATTAAATAATTAAAAAAAAAAAATAGTAAAAGCAGCCAGAGAAAATAGATGCATTACGTAAAAGAACAATTTTAAGAATTACAGTTGATTTCCGATTAGAGGCTAGAAAATAATGGAACTACATCTTTGAAGTGCTGGAAAAACAAAAACCAACCTAGAATTCAATATCCAGTGAAAATATTTTTCGAAAATAAAGGTGAAATATAGATATTTCTGACAAATAAAAGTTGAATGAATTTGTCACCAGCAGACTCTTACCACAGAAATTCTAAAGGAAATTCTATAGGCTGAAAGAAAATTATAGCAGTTGGAAATTTAGAAATACAGGAAAGGCTGAGCGCGGTGGCTCACACCTGTAATCCCAACACTTTAGGAGGCTGAGGCATGTGGATTGCTTGAGGCCAGGAGTTCAAGACCAGCCTGGTCAACATGGTGAAACTCATCTCTATCAAAAATACAAAAATTAGCTTGGCGTGGCGGCACGTGTCTATAATCCCAGCTACTAGGGAGGCTGAGGTAGAAGAATCGCTTGAACCCGGGAGGCAGAAGTTGCAGCAGTGAGCCAAGATTGTGCCACTGCACTCCAGCCTGGGTGACAGAGTGAGACTCTGACTCAGAAACAAAAAAAAAAGAAAAGAAAAGAAAAAGAAAGAAAGAGAGAGAGAGAGAGAGAGAAAGAAAGAAAAAGAAAGAAAGAAAGAAAGAAAGAAAGAAAGAAAGAAAAGAAGAAAGAAAGAAAAGAAAGAAAAAAAGAGAAAGAAGGAAAGAAAGAAATACAGAAAGGAAGGAAGGAAGGATGGAAGGACAGACATTGAGATTGGTAAATAAAGTGGAAGAGTATTTGAAAAGCCAATTTCTAAGCAGGGCATGATGGCTCACATCTACAACCCCAGCACTTTGGGAGGCCAAGGCGGGTAGATTACTTGAAGCCAGGGGTTTGAGACCAGCCTGGGCAACGTGGTGAAATCCCATCTCTACAAAAAATACAAAAAAATTAGCTGGACATGGTGGCGCATGCCTATTGTTTCAGCCACTCAGGAGGCTGAGGTGGGAGGATCGCTTGATCCCTGGAGGCTGAGGCTATAGTGAGCTGTGATTGCACGTCACTGCACTCCAGCCTGGGTGACAGAGTGAGACCCTGTATCAAAAATATAAAAACAAAAAGATACCACAAGAAGAGTAAAAAGACAAGTTGCAAATTGGGGGAAGATACTTGCAATAATATTATCCTAACTGAGGAAAGGCTAATATCTAGGATATATTCTTTTATTTTTTATTTTTTTAGTAGAGATGGGGTTTCGCTTTATTGGTCAGGCTGGTCTCGAACTCTTGGCCTCAAGTGATCTGCCTGCTTCAGCCTCCCAAAGTGCTGGGATTACAGGCGTGAGCCACCACATCCAGCCAAGAATATATTCTTTAAAAACAGTTACAGACAAATGAGAAAAAGACAGGCAGCCCAACGGAAAAATGGGCAAAGACTTGAACTGACACTTCACAGAAGAACCTATCAACAAACGCAAAGATGCTTGACCCCAGCTGATCCGAAGGTAATGAGTTGATTGGAAAACAATTTGGTATTATTGAATAAAATTGAAGATGTACAGACCTTATGACTCAGCATTTCCATTCCAAACTCTTGCATGTGTGCACCAAGAGAAACGTATGGAATATTCATAGCAATATTTTTCCCACTGGCACAAAACTGGAAATAACCTAAATGTCTGTCACCAGGATAATGGATCAGTAAACTGCAAACTTGGTCTGTGTGTAGTTGCTCACACTTATAATCCTAACACTTCGAGAGGCTGAGGCAGGAGAATCGCTTGAGCTCAGGAGTTCAGACCAGCTTGGGCAACATTAGAGAGACGCTCTCTCTACAAAAAAAAAAAAAAGGAAAAATATACATATAATATTAGACAAGTGCAGTGGTGTGCACTTGTAGTCCCAGAACTTTGGGAGGCTGAGGTGAGAGGATCCCTTGAGTCCAGCAGTTTTAGGCTGCGGTGAGCTATGATCATGCCACTGCACTCCAGCCTGGGTGACAGAGCAAGACCCTGTCTTGAAAAAAGAAAACAAAAGTGACATTTGCAGATACAACACACTATGGGCAGAGGAGAAACTTGTGGAGAGAAAAAGCAGATTGTCAACAAAAAATCAAAAGGTTTTTTTTTTTTGACATGGTCTTACCCTGTTGCCCAGGCTAGAGTATAGCGGTGTGATCTCAGTTCACTGCAGCCTCGACTTCCAGGGCTCAAGTAATCCTTCCATGTAGCTGGGACTACAGGTAAGCACTATCATGCCTGGCTGATTTCTGTAGAGACAAGAGTCTCGCTCTGTTGCCCAGGCTGGAGTGCAGTGGTGTGATCTCAGCTCACTGCAAGCTCCGCCTCCCGGGTTCACGCCATTCTCCTGCCTCAGCCTCCCGAGCAGCTGAGACCACAGGCGCCCACCACCACACCCGGCTAATTTTTTGTATTTTTAGTAGAGACAGGGTTTCACCGTGCTAGCCGGGAGGGTCTCGATTTCCTGACTTCGTGATCTGCCTGCCTCGGCCTCCCACAGTGTTGGGATTACAGGCGTGAGCCACCGCACCCAGCCCAAAGTGACATTTTCAAAATGCTGAAGGAAAAAAACTTTAAAACTAGATTTTTTTTTTTTTTTTTTTTTTTTGAGAGTCTCGCTCTGTCACCTAGGCTGGAGTGCAGCGGCGCAATCTTGGCTCACTGCAACGTCCACCTTCCGGGGTCAAGTGATTCTCCTGTTTCGGTGTGGTCCCAAGCAACTGGAACTACAGGCGTCCGCCACCACACCCTGCTAATTTTTGTATTTTTAGTAGATATGGGGTTTCACTGTGTTAGCCAGGATGGTCTCAATCTCCTGACCTCGTGGTCCGCCCTCCTTGGCCTCCCAAAGTGCTGGGATTACAGTCGTGAGCCACCGCGCCCGGCCTGGAATTTTTCTCTCTAGCTATACTGTCGTTTAAATACTGGAATGTGATCAATATTTATTCAAGGCCTCAAAAATGTTGCCATTTAAAGGCCTTTGAAACCACTGCTAAAGTTAAGTACAAAGCAAGAAAAGAAGCGAATCCAGGAGGAAACAATGAGCTATGAGGTGTAAAGGTGAATAAACGACTTAATACATTTTGTTAGTGTTTAAATAAATTGTGATCTTTCCCTTCTCCCCCAACAAATGTTACAAACTCTAGAACTAAAACGCTATGAGCTCTAGCCTGGTAATCAGAGAAATCCAAATTAAAACAACAGAGATAATATAATATATCCATAATCCTGCTAAAACTTAGACGAAGCAATTCAAAGGGCTGGTAAGGATGTAGTGGAACAGGATTTTCCACAAATTGCTAACGAGGGTATAAATTACGTGTGTGCTTTTTGTCTGAGAAGGCCTTTTGGCTGTACTTCGTCAAATTAAGTACAACTATGTTTGTCTTACGTCCCAGAGATCCTGCTTCTGAGTATATAGATGATCTTTGATTTATGATGGTGTTACATCCTGATAAACCCATTGTAAACTGAAAATATCGTAAGTTGAACCATTGTAAATCAGGAACTATCTGTATAAACCATCCCCAACTCCTCCCACGTCAAAACACCAAAAACAGGCCGGGCTCATGCCTATAATCCCAGCACTTTGGGAGGCTGAGACGGGCAGATCACAAGGTCAGGAGTTCGAGACCAGCCTGACCAACATGGTGAAACCCCATCTCCACTAAATATACAAAAATTAGCTGGGCATGGTGGTGCATACCTGTAATCTCAGCTATGCAGGAGGCTGTGGCAGGAGAATCGCTTGAACCTGGGAGATGGAGGTTGAAGTGAGCTGAGAGCACGCCACTGCACTCCAGTCTGGGTGACAAAGCAAGACTCCATTTCAAAAAACAAAAAACAAAATAAAACACCAAAAACAAATGAACCCTCTCATACAGGTTTATGAGGGTATATGTTTGAGAAAGTTTATTTCATGTTGGGTACATAATTGGAGCCGGAGGCAGACTATGTGTCTGTCATTAAGGAGATGGGTAAGAAAAACGTGGCATTTGATGAAGTACTCTATAGTGTTTAGAAAGAATGAATTGGATTCATATTCAGCAATATGGTGAGTTTTGTTTTGTTTCGTTTTGTTTTTTGAGACAGAATCTCGCTCTGTTGCCCAGGCTGGAGTGCAGTGGCAAGATCTCAGCTCACTGCAAGCTCTGCCTCCCGGGTTCAGGCCATTCTCCTGCCTCAGCCTCCCAAGTAGCTGGGACTACAGGCGCCCACCATGACATCCGGCTAATTTTTTTTTGTTTTTTTTTTTTTTTTTTTTTTTTTTTTTGAGACGGAGTCTCGCTCTGTCGCCCAGGCTGGAGTGCAGTGGCCGGATCTCAGCTCACTGCAAGCTCCGCCTCTCGGGTTCGGGCCATTCTCCTGTCTCAGCCTCCTGAGTAGCTGGGACTACAGGCGCCCGCCACCTCGCCTGGCTAGTTTTTTGTATTTTTTAGTAGAGACGGGGTTTCACCGTGTTAGCCAGGATGGTCTCGATCTCCTGACCTAGTGATCCACCCGTCTCGGCCTCCCAAAGTGCTGGGATTACAGGCTTGAGCCACCGCGCCCGGCCACTTTTTTTGTATTTTTAGTAAAGACGGGGTTTCACCGTGTTAGCCAGGAAGGTCTCAATCTCCTGACCTCGTGATCCGCCCACCTCGGCCTCCCAAAGTGCTGGGATTACAGGCATAAGCCATTGTGCCCGGCCTTTTTTTTTTTTTTTTTTGAGATGGAGTCTTGCTCTGTTGCCCAGGCTAGAGTGCAGTGGCATGATTTCGGCTCACTGCAACCTCCGCCTCCTGGGTTCAAGCAATTCTCCTCCCTCAGCCTTCTGAGTAGCTGGGATTACAGGTGCGTGCGACCACGCCTGGTTAATTTTTTTGTGTTTTTAGTAGAGACAGGGTTTTACCATGTTGGCCAGGCTGGTCTCAAACTCCTGACCTTGTGATCTGCCTACCTTGGCCTTCCAAAGTACTGCGATTACAGGTGTGAGTCACCACTCCCAGTTGAGATTTTTTTTTTCTTTTTTTGAGATGGAGTCTCACTCTGTCACCCCAGCTAGAGTGCAGTGGCACTACCTTGGCTAACCGCAATCTCCACCTCCCGGGTTCAAGTGATTCTCTGCCTCAGCCTCCCAAGTAGCTGGGACTACAGGTGTGCACCACCATGCCTGGCTAATTTTTCTGTTTTTAGGAGAGATAGGGTTTCACCATATTGCCCAGGTTGGTCTCGAACTCCTGACCTTGTGATCCGCCCGCCTTGGCCTCCCAAAGTGCTGAGATTACAGGCGTGAGCCACCGCGCCCGGCCATAGTGAGACCTTGTAAAAAAAAAAACAAAATGTTCAGTGAGAAAAATAAAAAAAAGAATATCTGGATCACATTTAAGTAAAATTCAGGGGAAGTTCTCTCTGATAAGGTTGACCTTTGAGCCGAGCAAGGCCTGCTTTTAGAGGAGGAGCAAGACTGTGGATTTGTGGAGGAAGAGAATTCCAGGCGAAGAGAACAGGAGGTGAAAGGTCCTGAGGTGGGAGTGTGTTTGGCATGTTCCAGGCTCCTCTGGGAGGTCAGCGTGTGGCTGCAGTGGAGCAGGGGAGAGAGCCATAGGAAGCAAGAGGGGTTGTGAGGGGCGAGATCCCCCAGGGCTTTGCCCACCCCACCCTCTCTTACTTCCTAGAAATGCTTAGGCTTTTGCTTGGAATGAAATGAGACTCCATTGGAGGCTTTTTAGCAGAGGAATGAAATGATCTGGCTTATTTTTCGGTCAGCATGGTTATTGTACAGAGGCAAGGCTAGAAGCTGAGAGAGCAGTTAAGAGGCTGTTACAGTGACCCAAGGCAGAGGTGATGGTGACTTAGAATAGGGTGGTAGAAGAGACGGAAAGGGCAAAATAAACAAACAAAGAAGAGCTTCAAGAAAATGTCTTTAAGACCTAAGGATAAGGGGTGTGTGTGTGTGTATGTATATGTATATGTGTGTGTGTGTGTGTATATATATATATATAAAATTAATATTTTTGAGATGGAGTTTTGCTCTGTTGCCCAGGCTGGAGTGCAGTGGCATGATCTTGGCTCACTGCAATCTCTGCCTCCCAGGCCCAAGCAATTTTCCTGGTTCAGGCTCCAGAGAAGCTGGAATTACAGGCACATGCCATCACACCTAGCTAATTTTTGGATTTTTAGTAGAGATGGGGTTTTGCCATATTAGTCAAGCTAGTCTCGAACTCATGACCTCAAGTGATCCACCTGCCTCAGCCTCCCAAAGTGCTGGGATTACAGGTGTGAGCCATCATGCCCAGCCAAGATATTTTTTAAAAAGTTCCAACCATAACAGAAAAAATGGAAAACCTGACATTAAGTTAAACACATTTGTTCATCAATAGATAACCACAGAGGGCGCAAAGACAAGTTGCAAACTGGAAGAAGATATTTAATTTAAAAACAGAGCAGACAACTACTAATGGGTGGGTGTGAGAGAATGAGAGGAATCAAGGGTGTTGCTGAGGATTTTGGCCTGAGAATCTGGAAGAATGGAGCTGCTTGTTACTGAGTAAGAAAGACTGGGGGACGGGGGAGTAGGTTTAGCTGAGAAAAACAAGAGTTTGGTTTTGGCTATGTTTGAGATGTCTATTAGATATCCCAGTGAACCTGGGAAATGTGGTGAAACCCCATCCTACAAAAGATTCAAATATTAGCCAGGTGTGGTGGTGCACGCCTGTAGTCCCAGCTACTCAGGAGGCTGAGGTGGGAGGCTTGAGCCCAGGTGATTGACGCTGCAGTGAGCAGAGATTGTGTCACTGCACTACAGCCTGAGTGACAGAGTGAGACCCTGTCTCAACAAACAAACCAACAAAAGAAAGAAAAAGAAAAAAAGATATTCAAGTGCAGCTATCAAGTTGTGTGTTGGCCATTTTATGCCTAGGATTCAGGAGAGAGATCTGATGCCACACATTTAGGAGTTGCAGCAGATAGATGGTATTTAAGTCATGGGGTTAGGTGAGGGTACCAAGGGAGTGAGCATAGGTAGCCAGGAAGTCTGAGAGCAAACTCAGGCTCTCCGTTATTTAGAAGTAGAGAAGATCATGAGGAGCCAGTAAAAGAGATGGAAAAGGAATGGCCCCTGCATGCGAAAGAGAACCAAGAGAAGGTGGCGTTGCAGAGGCCAAGCGAGAAGATAATTCCAGAAGGAGGGAGTCATAGGCTACGGCCAATTTGGCTAAGTAAGTAGATAGATGAGGGTGGAGGACTGAGTAGATTCAGCAAGGACAAGTTAGTGCGACAAGGGATGAAAGCCTGATGGGAGAGGGCTCTAGAAAGACATGGAAGAGAAGTGGATGTGGCAGTGGAGACAGCACTTTCAAACAGGTTTGGTGTCCAGGAAAGCAGAGAGGTGGAGCAGTGCTTTGAAGGGGCCTGTGTGGTCAACAGAGGGTTCTTGTTGGTTTGTTTGTTTTTAATCTGAGACATATTAAAGAAATTAGAGGGGGATGTCTATAGTGGGGAAGAAAAGTAGGAGTGGAGCTGGGCACGGTGGCTCACACCCGTAATTCCAGCACTTTGGGAGGCCGAGGTGGGAGGGTCACCTGAGGTCAGGAGTTTGAGACCAGCCCGGCCAACATGGTGAAACCCCATCTCTACTGAAAATACAAAACAATTAGTCGGGCGTTTGGCAGTTGCCTGTAATCCCAGCTACTGAGGAGGCTGAGGCAGGAGAATCGCTTGAACCCAGGAGGAAGAGGTTACAGTAAGCCAAGATTGTACCACTGTACTTCAGCCTGGGCGACGAGAACGAAACTCCGTCTCAAAAAAAAAAAAAAAAAAAAAAAAAAAAAAGGAGGAGTGGAAATTCAGGATGAAGTAGAAAAAAATTATAAAACAAGAGGGGCTCTACATGGTTAAAGATGACAGTGTGCCGGCCGGGCACGGTGGCTCAAGCCTGTAATCCCAGCACTTTGGGAGGCCGAGACAGGCAGATCACGAGGTCAGGAGATCGAGACCATCCTGGCTAACACGGTGAAACCCCGTCTCTACTAAAAAATACAAATAACTAGCCGGGCGAGGTGGCAGGCACCTGTAGTCCCAGCTACTCGGGAGGCTGAGGCAGGAGAATGGCGTAAACCCGGGAGGCAGAGCTTGCAGTGAGCTGAGATCCGGCCACTGCACTCCAGCCTGAGCGACAGAGCGAGACTCCGTCTCAGAAAAAAAAAAAAAAAAAAAAAAAAAAAGGATGACAGTGTGCCATGAATTGGAGAGAATGGTAGAACCATCTCGTCTGGGGATTGAGAGACAAACAAAATGAAATAAACATCACCCTCTTATCCCCCTTTTTTCTTTATTAAGTGGAGCAAACTATCCAATTCACAGATCCTTCAATTCGAGGTAATGACACATATATTAATTTTTTAAAATCCCTTTTACTCCCAAGGGCCTTCCAGGGCAAGAACTGGAAAGCTGGAAAGAATGAGTAAGTTGGTTGTTATATTTCTCTGAGATCAATTAAGCCACTGCAGCATTCTGTAAGCGCATGGGGGCCCAGGTAAAATGTATTCAAGAGATTAAATTTGAGCCAGTGAGGGACCCTTCCTGATAATAGCTGAGCTGAAGTCAGACAAAGAGGGTTTCATATCACCAGAGACCTGAAGGTCAGTCTTGTTTCTACCTGCTTCTCCCAAATGTGGACAGTCTGGCAGCAGCCAGGACAGTAGTATCTGCTGAACCACAGCAGTCTGCTTCTTTGCCAGGAAATTTTCTGTGAAGGGAATGGGTGTCCTGAGACAAAGGGCTACAGAGCTGAGACAATGCCCCTGCTGTGTGCCCCCATTCAGTGGGCCTGAGACGATTCCTGGAGACATTTTTGTTGGGTTACTCCACACCCACAAATAGCTACTTAAAAAAAGAAAAAGAACAAAACTTAACAATTAGTGGGCTATTTGGAAAAGGCATTTTAAAACTAACAGATACACAGATGCGCCTGTTACTTCTTGCAATAGGCTCTAAATTGTTCTCCCAGCCTCCAGTCTCTCCCACACCAATCCATTCTGCACATTGTAGCAGAATTAATCTCCTTAAAGCACAGATCTGATCTTGCCACTTCCCCACTCAAGCATTTTCAGTGGCTCTCCACTGCCTTCAAAGTAGCCAAGGAATGAAGATCCTTCAGCCTCCTTTCTCTTCCCAGCCCATCTCCCACTATCTCCTTTGGGCTTCTGCGAAACCGAAGCTTTTCTCTCCTGCAGAGCTCTCTTCTTCTCCTTCTCCTTCTTCTTCTTCTTTTTTTTTTTTGTAAACGGAGTCTTGCTCTGTTGCACAGGCTGGAGTGCAGTGGCGTGATCTCGGCTCACTGCAACCTCCGCCTCCCAGGTTCAAGCGATTCTCCTGCCTCAGCCTCCTGAGTAGCTGGGATTACAGGTGCCTGCCACCATGCCTGGCTAATTTTTTTGTTTTTAGTAGTGATGGGGTTTCACCATGTTGGCCAGGATGG
This sequence comes from Macaca thibetana thibetana, assembly GCF_024542745.1. Lineage (NCBI taxonomy): Eukaryota > Metazoa > Chordata > Mammalia > Primates > Cercopithecidae > Macaca > Macaca thibetana. The sequence continues at coordinate 23,538,552 of NC_065578.1, read as the reverse complement.
TCTTGAACTCCTGACCTCAGGTGATCCACCTGCCTCAGCCTCCCAAAGTGCTGGGATTAGAGGTGTGAGCGACCACACCTGGCCCAGAGCTCTCTTCTTTATCTCTCTTCTCCTCTCACTTGCCTTCACTCACTGCTACTCCATCTGAACTTTTTTTTTTTTTTTTTTTTTTTAGATGGAGTTTCACTCTTGTTGCCCAGGCTGGAGTGCAACAGCACAATCTTCATCTTGGCTCACTGTAACCTCTGCTTCCCAGGTTCAAGCAATTCTCCTGCGTCAGCCTCCCAGGTAGCTGGGATTACAGGCTTCTCCACCACATTTGGCTAATTTTTTATTTTTAGTAGAGACGGAATTTCACCATGTCAGTCAGGCTGGTCTCGAACTCCTGACCTCAGGTGTTCCTCCCACCTCATCCTCCCAATGTGCTGGGATTACAGGCGTGAGCCACCGTGCCTAGCCCTACTCCATCTGTTTTGTTTTGTCTCTTTGAGACAGGGCCTCATTCTCTTGCCCAGGCTGGAGTACAGAGGCGTAATCATAGTTCACTGCAGTATAGACCTCCCAGGCTCAAGTGATCCTCCTGCCTCAGCCTCCCGAGTAGCTGGGACTACAGGCATGCACCACCATGCCAGCTTTTTCTTTTTTTTCTAGACAGGGTCTTCCTAAGTTGCCCAGGTAGGTCTTGGACTCTTGGTGTCAGGCAATCCTCCTGCCTGGGCCTCCTACAATGCTGGGATTACAGGCATGAGCCACTGCCTTTGGCTCCTACTCAATCTTTTACTCTTAGTTTATATGTTATTTATTCTGGTGAGCCCTTCCTGATTCCCACTCCCAATCTATGAAACTCCAGACTGAGCTAGGTGCCTCAGCAAGAGGTGTATATAACACCTTCAACTTCCTCCTATTGCAAAAGAAATTGTTCTATATTGTGGTTGTTTGTTTAATTGTCTGTCTTCTCTGGTAGAGGATGATACGGTTTGGCTGTGTCCCTACCCAAATCTCATCTTGAATTGTGGCTGCCATAATTCTCATGTGTTGTGGGAGGGATGCAGTGGGAGGTAATTGAATCATGGAGACTGGTTTTTCCCATTCTGTTCTCATGATAGTGAATAAGTCTCATGAGATCTGATGGTTTTATAGAGGGGAGTTCCCCTGCACATGCTCTCTTGCCTGCTGCCATGTAAGATGTGCCTTTGCTCCTCATTCTCCTTCCACCATGATTGTGAGGTCTCCCCAGCCATGTGGAACTGTGAGTCAATTAAATCTCTTTCCTTTATAAATTACCCAGTCTCAGATATGTCTCTTTGAGCAGTGTGAGAACAGACTTAATACAGGGGATAAGTTCTGAGGACCACAGGTGAGTCAGGGACCATGTTTATCTTGCTCATCATGTTAATTCCAATGACTGGTATGCACTTATAAAAGTAAACAAGAAAGATGCTGGCCACAGCGGCACCCCTGTAGTCCCAGCTACTCAGGCAGAAGGATTGCTTGAACTCAGGAGTTTGAGGGCATTGTAGCAAGATCCCATTTCTTTAAAAAAAAGGAAAAAAAAAGTAAGAAAGGAGGAACAAATGAACTGAATGTTTTTCCTTGACTTCAAAGTTTCACTCTTGCCTTTATTTACCCCACCTGACCTATCTTTGCCACAATTCCTATCAATAAAAATTCTACAGAAACCACACATATACAGTCACTCAGTTCATAAGGTGATGCTACAGTAACACATGAAGAGAATAATCTTCTTGACAAATGATTCTTAGTCAATCAGATATCTATATGGAAGAAAGGAATCTTGACCCCACCTCCCACACATGGCAAAATCAATTTCAGACTGATCACATATCCAGATAAAAAGTAAACAATGTGACTTTTAGAAGAAGAATCTTCAAAACCTTTAGGTAGGCAATGATGTCTTAAGCAGAATACAAAGAGCACTAATTATAAAGGAAAACATTGATAACATTTAGATTAAAATGTATTTTCACTAAAAGAAACCATTAAGAGATATAAAAAGGCAGACACGGAATAGAAGAATAATAGAGTGTAACAATCAAGAAAATTGACAAAGCTTTAGCTCAATTGAACAAAGAAAAAAGGAGAAAAGATTCGAATTACTAAAATCAGGAATGAAAGAGACAGCATCACTACTGATCTTTCAGAAATAAAAAGGATTATAAGGGAATAGTATAAAAAATTGTATGCCAAGAAACTAACTAACCTAGATAAAATGAACAAATTCCTGAAAAGACTCAAGTTACCAAAACTGACTTAAGAAGAAATAGAAAACCTGAATATACCTATAACAACTCAAAAGATTGCATTAGTAATAGTAATTAAAAAACAACCACACACTTCTCATGAAGAAAAGCTCAGACCCAGATGGCTTCACTGGTAAATTCTACCAGATGTTTAAAGAATTAATACCAATGCTTCCAAAAAATAGAAAAGGAGAAAATGCTTCCCAACTCATTCTATGAGGCCAGTATTACTCTGACCAAAACTAAACAAAGACATAAGAAAACCACAGACTTATATGTCTTATAAATATAAATGCAAAAATCCTCAACAAAACACTGGAAACAGAATCCAGCAACACACAAAAAAGATTTTACACCAGGACTAAGTAGGATTTATCATGGGAATGAGTTTGGCTTAACATATGAAAATCAATCGATGTAATATTCCATATGAATAGAATAACAGATGAAAACAATATGATTATCTTTTTTTTTTTTTTTTTTTTTTTTTGAGACGGAGTCTCGCTCTGTCACCCAGGCTGGAGTGCAGTGGTGCGATCTCAGCTCACTGCAAGCTCCACCTCCCGGGTTCACACCATTCTCCTGCCTCAGCCTCCTGTGTAGCTGGGACTACAGGCGCCCGCCACCTCGCCCGGCTAATTTTTTGTATTTTTAGTAGAGACGGGGTTTCACCATGTTAGCCAGGATGGTCTTGATCTCCTGACCTCATGATCCGCCCGTCTTGGCCTCCCAAAGTGCTGGGATTACAGACGTGAGCCACTGCGCCCGGCGATTATCTTGATAAATATAGAAAAAGCATTTGGCAAAATTCAACTCCATTTCCTGATAAAAACACTCAAACTAGAAACAGAAGTGAATTTCCTTAACCTAACAAAGGCCATCTGTAGAAAAATTCATGAGCATCATCATATTTAATGATGAAAGACTGGTTGATTTCCTCTAAGATCAGGAATAAGACAAAAATGCCTGCTCTCACCACCTCTATTCAACCCAGTACTGGAAGTTCTAGCCAGAGCAATTCGGTAGAAAAAGAAATAAAAGGTATCCAGATTGTAAAGGAAGAAGTAAAACGATCTCTATTTGCAGATGACATGATCTCATATGTAAAAACCCTAAAGATCCCACAAAAAAACAAAAAAACTTGTTAGGGCTAATGTTAAAAATTTCTCAATATTGCAGTATACAAAATTAGTTGCATTTCTATGCACTAGCAGTGAAAAATTCAAAAAGGAAATTAAAACATTTATGATAGTATCAAAAAGCATAAAATACTTAGGGAAATATTTAGCAAAAAAGGTGAAAGATTTGTACACTGAAAACCAAAATTTCTTTGCAAAAATTAAAGAAGACCAAAATAAATAAAAATACATCCATGTTCATGGAACAAAAGACTTAATGTTATTAAGATGGCAATACTACCCAATTTGATCTACAGATTCAACTTAATTTCTATCAAAATCCCAGTTGCCATTTTTGCAAAATTGACAAGCTGATACTAAAATTCATGTGGAGATACAAGAAACCCAGAATAGCCAAAACAATCTTTTTTTTTTTTTTTTTTTTTTTGAGACAGAGTTTTGCTCTTGTCCCACAGGCTGGAGTGCAATGGTGTGATCTCAGCTCACTGCAACCTCTGCCTCCCGGGTTCAAGCGATTCTCCTGCCTCAGCCTCTGAAGTAGCTGGGATTACAGGCATACACCACCATGCCTGGCCAATTTTTAGTAGAGATGGGGTTTCACTATGTTAGCCAGGCTGGTCTCAAACTCCTGATCTCAAGTGATCCCTCCACCTTGGCCCTCCCAACGTGCTAGGATTTCAGGCGTGAGCCACCACGCACAGCCCAAAATAATCTTGAACAAGGAAAGCAAAGAGGGAGAACAGGAAAAAGTTTGAGGACTCACACTTCCTTATTATAAATCAACACAGTGTGATAATGGCAGAAGAATAGAAATATAGATAATGGAACAGAATTCAGAGTCTGGGTATAAACCCTCATGTTTATGGTCAACTGTTTTTTGACTAGAGTACCAAGATAACTCAATGGGAAAAAAATAGTCTTTTCAACAAATGGTGCTAGGACAAGTGAATATCTACATGCAAAAGGATAAAGCTGGTCCCCTATCTCATACCATATATAAAAATTAACTCAATAACTTGGTCCTCAGTTTGATCAGAAAAAAAGAAAACAATTCACTCAAACTGGATCATAGACCAAATTTTAAGAGCTAGAACTAGAAAACTCTTACAAGAAAACATAGGAGTAAATCTTCATGACCTTGGATCAGGCAATTATTTCTGAGATATGAAATCAAAAGCACAAGTGACAAAAGACAAAAATAGATGAATTGGGCTTTGTCAAAATTAAAAATGTTTGGGCTGGACATGGTGACTCACGCTTGTAATCCCAACACTTTGGGAGGCTGAAGCGGGCAGATCACCTGAGGTCAGGAGTTTGAGACCAGCCTGACCAACATGGTGAAACCTTGTCTCTACTAAAAATACAAAAATTAGCTGGGAGCAGTGGTGCACACCTGTAATCCCAGCTACTCGGCAAGCTGAGGCAAGATAATTTTTTAAACCTGGGAGGTGGAGGTTGCAGTGAGCCAAGATCGTGCCACTGTACTCCAACCTGGGAGACAGAGCAAGACTCTGTCTCAAAAAAAAAAAAAAAAAAAAAAAATTAAAACCATTTGTGCTGCAAAGGATATCACCAAGAAAGTGAAAAGATTACCCACAGAATAGGAGAAAATGTTTGCAAATTATATACCTTATAAGGGGCTTGTATCCAGAATATATAAAGAATTCTTACAACTCAAAAACAAAAATCAAATAACCCAATTTAAAAATGAGCAAAGAAGTAGGAATAGACATTTGTTCAAAAATGATATAAAAATCACCAATCTGTACATGAAAAAGATGATCAATATCATTCACTAGGGAAATGCAAATCAAGACCACAATGAGGTACCATTTCTTGCTCATTAGGATGGCTACAATAAAAAAGATGGACAATAACAAGTGTTAATGAGGAAGTGGAGAAATCAGAACCCTCACACATTACTGGTGAGGATATTAAATGCTGGAGCCACTTCAGAAAACAGTTTGGCATTTCCTCAAAAGGTTAAACATAGAGTTATCATATCATGCAGCAATTCCTCTCCTAAGGTATATGCCCAAGAGAATTAGAGCCTATGTCTGCACAAAAACTTGTACATAATGTTCACAGCACCGTTATTATTATTATTTATTTGTTTATTTTTGAGATGGAGTCTCGCTTTGTCACCCAGGTTAGAGTGCAGTGGCACAATCTCAGCTCATTGCAACCTCAGCCTTGTGGGTTCAAGCAATTTTCCTGCCTCAGCCTCCTGAGTAGCTGGGATTACAGGCATGGGCCACCATGTCCAGCTAATTTTTGTATTTTTAGGAGAGACAGGGTTTCACCATATTGGCCAGGCTGGTCTCGAACTCCTGACCTTGTGATCCGCCTGCCTCGGCCTCCCAAAGTGCTGGGATTACAGGCATGAACCACCGCACCCAGCCTTACAGCACCATTATTTATAATAGCCCAACAGTGGGAACAACCCAGTTGTTCTTCACCTGATGAATGGACAAACAAAATGTGGTATATCTATATAATGGAATATTATTCAGGAATGAAATACTGATGCATGCTACAACATAGATGAACCTTGAAAAGTTATGTTAACCAGGAGAAGCCAGTCGCAAAAGATCACATAGTGTGATTCCATTTACATGAAATGTCCAGAATAGGCAAATCCATAGAGACAAAAAGTAGAGTAGTGGTTGCCAGGGGCTGGGGAGAGAGGGCAGTGGGAAGTGACTGCTAACGGGCACTGGAGTTTCTTTTGGGGATGATAAATTTGATAGTGGTGATGGCTGCACAAGTCTGTGAATATATTAAAACCACTGAATTGGGCCCTTTACAAAGGTGAACTTTATAAATAAATTCTATCTCAATAGAGCTGCTTTTTTTTTTTTTTTTTTTTTTTAAGACAAGCCAGAGATGGCTCATGCCTGTAATCCAAGCACTTTGGGAGGCCAAGGCAGGTGGATCACTTGAGGTCAGGAGTTTGAGACCATCCTGGCCAACATGGCGAAAACCCGTCTCTACTAAAAATACAAAAATTAGCTGGGAGTGGTGGTACATGCCTGTTATCCCAGCTACTTGGGAGGCTGAGGCAGGAGAATTGCTTGAACCCAGGAAGTGGAGGCCGCAGTGAACCGAGATCACACCACTGCACTCCAGCCTGGGCTACAAAGGGAGACTGTCTCAAAAAAAAGGAACTTTAAAAGGCAAGCCATAGGACAACAAAGGACTTATTAATATATCCAGAATGTGGCCAGTGTGGTTGCTCACACCTATAATCCCAGCACTTTAGGAGGCTGAGGCAGGCAAATCGCAAGGTCAAGAAATCAAGACTGGCTGGGCGCGGTGGCTGAAGCCTGTAATCCCAGCACTTTGGGAGGCTGAGGCGGGTGGATCATGAGGTCAGGAGATCGAGACCATCCTGGCTAACATGGTGAAACCCTGTCTCTACTAAAAATACAAAAAATTAGCTGGGTGTGGTGGCGCAGGCCTATGGTCCCAGCTACTTGGGAGGCTGAGGCAGAAGAATCGCTTGAACTCGGGAGGCAGAGGTTGCAGTGAGCCGAGGTCGTGCCACTGCACTCCAACCTGGGCGACAGAGTGAGACTCTGTCTCAAAAAAAAGGAAAAATACCTACAAATAATGACAAAAATGGAAGATAACCAAATACAAATATATGAACTGAGCTGATCACAGTGGTTCATGTCTGTAATCCCAGCTACTCGGGAGGCTGAGGCAGGAGGATTGCTTGAGGTCAGGAGTTCAAGGCCATCCTGAGCAACACAACAAGACTTTGTATTAAAAAAAAGTAAAACCAAAAAATAGACTGCAAAGTAACTTCTTAAAAGATGAAATTCAATTGGCCAACAACATATGAAAAAGTGATCAATTCCACGAATCATAAGGGAATACAAATTGAAGCCACAATGAGAGACCACGGCACACACATCAGGATGACTAAAATTAAAGATGCTGGAGATATCCTAGTGTTAGTGAAAGATAGGGAGCAACTGGAATTCTCATACGTTGCTAGTAGGAATGGAAATCGGTACAACTCTTTGGAGAACTGTTTGGCTCTGTTGACTGAGGCTGAATATTCATACACATATCTTATGGCCTAGCAATTACTCTACTGGAAGTATTCCCAACAGAAACATATATACAATCATCAAAATATTCATAGTAGAACCACTGGACAGTGACCAAAATGTTCACAGTGGCACTATCATTACAGACCCACACTAGAAACAAATTTTATATACATCAGACAGCAGAATGGATACATAAAACATAGTTATATTCACAAAATGAAATACTACTGCAAGGAGAATGAATTATCTTCAACTACATTGACAACAGGAATAAATATTATGAATACAATGTTGTAAGAAAGAAACCAGAAACAGAAGAGTTGACATTGTATCATTCAACCTGCAGACAGGGTCGTTCCAGCATGGTGAAAGTCAAGAGAGCGTTTACCTCTGTCAGAGGTGAACAGAGTAGGAGGAAAAGGAAGATATCGGGGGTGCTGATATTTTATTTCTTTATCTTCATGCTGGTTATGTGGATGTTGTCAGTTTGTGAAAATATTTTGAGCTGCAGATTTTTTCAAGCTGTGTTTGTGTGTCTGTGTGTGTGTACTGCACTTAAATTAAAAAAAAATACTTTACTTAGAAGCATCCTAACAATTCTCCCAGATTCTTTTTAAATACTCCCCCTCCCCCACCTTTTTTTTTTTTTTTTTTTTTTTTTTGAGATGGAGAGTCACTCTGTTGCCCAGGCTGGAGTGCAATGGCGTGATCTCAGCTCACTGCAACCTCTGCCTCCCGGGTTCAAGCCATTCTGCCTCAGTCTCGCAAGTAGCAGGGACTACAGGCATACGTCACCACACCTGGCTAATTTTTGTATATTTAGTAGAGATGGAGTTTCACCATGTTGGCCAGGCTGGTCTCAAACTTCTGACCTCAAGTGATCTGCCCACCTCGGCCTCCCAAAGTGCTGGGATTACAGGTGTGAGCCACTGCACCCAGCCAATACCCCTTCATTAACATTCATCAAGTCACAAAGTCTCTGGGATACCTGCAGTTGGAGACAACTCTCCTTTCTCCAAGATTCCACAGCACGTTGTAGAATCCTTGGATGACTCAGCCTCATCTAGAAGCATCTGTAGGGAAAAAAACAAGAGCTTTGGAGTCCTGGGTTCTAGTGCAAGCCACTTCCCAGGTGGGTGACCATAAGCGAATTCCCTACACTGTTCAGTTCTTAGTTACACACAGCATGAAGTGATTCTGCTGATATAAGGGGCTCAGGTAGTTGCTGGAATCTCCAGAAGACCCGAGCTAGGCTCAGAGGTATGCTGCAGGTGTGTCTAAATCACACTAAAGAGCTCATCTGGTGCAGGCACCATTTCTATTGCTGTGGGCATCACTCACATAGCCAACCCTATGGACACTCAGTAATGTACTGCTACTAGAATCCCTGATATAGCTGCCTCTTGAAATGGAGGGTGCCATATACATGCCACCAGGGCAGATTCTGCACAGTTCCTGCCCCTTTATGTTACCAACTTTTAGATGCAAAGTCCATGGCAGGAGTGTCTATCAGTCTGATTAGCAGGAGTCTGGGTCATGTCCCTCACCCTTGCTGAAAGGGATTCTGGGAAAAGAAGTATCTGGGCTCTTCAGCTTTCATAGCAGGAGGTAGTCTGGCCTTTTCCCAAACATGACAACAGTCACCAAAAGAATGACAAATGTTCATTACATCACTCAAGGACAAGTTACCTTCCTGAACCTGTTTCCTGAGCCATAAAATAGGATATGATGGCTCCTATGGATAGGAGTTATAAGGATTAAAGTTGCTGATGGTTATAAAGGGTCTATTCTCTGCCTGGCACACAGTAGGAGCTTCATTTATGGTGAACATCATTACTGGTGTTTTAGGGTTCATTCTAAGGTCTCCAACAGTCCCCATCCTTGGTGTGTCAGTGCCTCTTGTATTCTAACTATAGGCTGTGAAATGGGATTTCTTTTGTCATATCTTAGCAAGTTAACAAGTTTTTCAACTCACAGAAAGGTCTGTTGACAGCCAGCCCATCTTCAGTCTTTAAAAGTGATGACGCAAATGACACAGTGTTTGAAAAGACTTTCCCTTAGGACTTTTTTTTTTTTTTTTTTGAGATGGAATCTCGCTCTGTCGCCCAGGCTGGACTGCAGTGGGACAATCTCAGCTCACTGCAAGCTCCGCCTCCTGGGTTCAAGCGATTCTCCTGCCTCAGTCTCCCAAGTAGCTGGGATTATGGGTGCCCACCACCACACCTGGCTACTTTTTGTATTTTTGGTAGAGACGGGGTTTCTCCATGTTGGCCAGGCTGGTGTTGAACTCTTAACCTCAAGTGATCCGTCCACCTTGGCCTCCCAAAGTGCTGGGGTTATAGGCATAAGCCACCATGCCCGACCGTCTTAGGACTCTATTTTGTCAGGGAAAGGAAATTTTAGAAACGGTATTTGTTAACTCTAAACTTAACCGAAATCAACTCAACACATGTTTGATTTAAACCTTTTTATTGTCAGATATTTTTCTTTAAGCATTTATTAGCTTTGATTGCTTTGGCGGCCAAACAAGGCAGCATCTGCTAAGAAAGGCACCTCATCAGAAACAAAATACAATAACCACGTGGTGAGGTCCCCACATGAGACCAGCTGCTAACTCCTTCAGAGCAGCAGTTGTGTCTTAATATACTTAGTAGCACCTCAACTTGCACATAGGAACCCTTCTTACAGGCTGTTTACTGAGTTATCTTCATTAGTCAAAAACGAGACACTCAAATCCTTTTATTTGCCTCGCCCTCACCACTCCATCTCCCACTCTTTCCTCCACCTCCAAGCCTTCGTTTAGCAAGAGAACATATACTAGAGGGTAACCCCTAGAAGACTGCACTGTGGGCAGAAGAGTCTAGTTTCAGGGTTGAAATATGCTTTGAGACAGGGTCTGCCTCTCTCACCCCAGATGGAGTGCAGTGATGCGACCTCAGCTCACTGCAACCTCTGCCTCCCAGGCTCAAGCCATCCTCCTACCTCAGCCTCCCAAGTAGCTGGGAATACAGGCGTGCACCACCACACTTGGCTAATTTTTGTATTTTTTGTAGAGACGAGGTTTCACCATGTTGCCCAGGCTAGTCTTGGACTCCTGGGCTCAAGCGACTGACTGCCTCTGACTCCCAAAGGGCTGGGATTACAGGCGTGCACCACCACAGCTGCCCCGAAACAACTTTTTCAAGCAGAATATGTTGAGGGGAGCATATTTGTCTATGGCTTGAGCCCTCAAATAAATGGCTTTGCTCTGGTTAGATGCCATTCTACCCCTTGCTCCTTGGGCCTGAGTAGTAGGGTGAATGAAGCAGGAATCCTTAGCACTTGGATGTGTTGAGAAGGGGCTCCTTTGGCCGTGATCATGGACGCCCAAAGGAGTTAGAAGTGGCTTTCCCCTCACCTTCAGCCTGGAAGCCAGAATCCTGATTTCTACTCAAACACATGGACAAACCCATGCTCCTCCTGTTCAGCCCATAAGAGAATCCGTGGTGCTTTGAGCCGGGCCGGCAGGAGTGTGATACAGCAAAACAGACGGACTTTGGAGTCAAGAGACCTGGTTTTGAGTCTTGTCTTTGTGACTTACTAGCTGTGTGACTTTGGGAAAGTACTTTTTTTCTCTCTCTCTCTTTGAATCAGAACATTTCATCTGTTTTGAAAAAAATAATTCCTCCCCAGGTTATTGGGAAAATTTAATCCTATGAGATACTTTATGTGAAATCACCTTGCAAAGTGCCTGGCACTTGGTGGATGTTTAAACACAGTAGGAAGAAATAATGACCAGGGAGAAGGAATTTGCCAGTATTTCTCCAGAGCTATTCCACAGAGTATTTTTCCAGTGGGATGTCATGAGCTGTGTGACCCTGGGTCAGACCTCTTACCTCCCTGACTCTTGATTTCCCCTCATAAGGGATTTCTCTTTTTTTGAGACACAGTTTCACTCTGTTGCCCAGAGTGGCACGATCTCGGCTCACTGCAACCTCTGCCTTCTAGGTTCAAGTGATTCTTATGCCACAGCCTCCCTAGTAGTGGGATTACAGGTGCCCGCCACCATGCCCAGCTAACTTTTGTATTATTAGTAGAGACAGGGTTTCGCTATGTTGGGCAGCCTGGTCTCAAACTCCTGACCTCAAGTGATCCGCCCGCCTCAGCCTCCCAAAGTGCTGGGATTACAGACATGAGCCATGACACCCAGCCTCAAAAGGGATTTCTGACCCCAAGAGGGAGAGACTCCTAAAATTTGAGGTTAAATGTCAAAGTGTGTCACTCTCTATAACAGAATAGAGATTTATTACCTTGTTTCCAAGATGCCATTGATTATAAGATACATAATTTATTAAAAACAACTTTTTGAGAGGAAGTAAAGAACTACAATTATATTAATGAACCCATCAATTGCAAGATATGTTCTGATTTCAGAATCATTAAAATGTGAAGAAATGTCTATCTTGCAATTGAAAAAAAAACCTATAATAATAATAATAATAATATTGGCTCCTAGGCTGGGCACTGTAGTCCATGCCTGTAATCCCAGCACTTTGGGAGGCCAAGGCAGAAGGATCATTTGAGGCCAGGAGTTCAAGACCAGCCTGGGCAACACAGCGAGACCCCATCTCTACAAAAATAAAAAATAAAAAAATTAGCCTGGTGAGGTGACACATACCTGTAGTCCCAGCTACTCTGGAGGCTGAGGAGGGAGAATCCCTTGAACCCAGGAGTTCAAGGCTGCAGTGAGCTGTGAGCGTGCCACTGCACTCCATCCCAGGTGACAGAGTGAGGCTCTGTCAAAAAAAAAAGAAAAAGAAAAAGAAAAAGAATCCTGGTTCCCACTTATTAAGCATCTCCTGGGTGCCAGGCACCATGCTCCAGATGTTTTCCTAAGTCCTTCACTTGTTATAGTGAGGCAGATGTTATCATTTCCACTTCATGGTTAGGAAACTGAATATAAAGAGGTTGAGTCACTTTTCCAAGGTCACACAACCAGGAAGTAGAGCTTGGATGGTAGGATTTCTTAATTCCAAATACTTTCTCTTCTTGGTAGATTGTTCTCCAGGTTAAGGAGTCAGAGATGAGGTCTCTATAGAATAGAAACGGGTTGTGAATGTGTTGCTTTGAACATGTCTTGAATCTGCAAGGTGACCAGGAAGGACAAAGGTAACATAGATAGAGTCGTAATCTAATTAATCTCCAAATACTGGTCCTTGGAGGCAAGGCATTAACAGGACAGTCAGGGTTGCTCAGAATCCAGATAAAGGGGAGCCAAGGACTGAGACAGTCAGGGTTGATACAGCCCAGAGTGGGAGAAGGACCCTGATCAACCACGAGGATTGTTCCAGGCCCACAGACAATGCAACAAGCTCTTACCCTAGAGGCCACGATTCCCCAGAGTCACCCTATTCCTTCATTCACTCTTTACTAATGAAGCAGAAATCTTTTGAGAATCATTTAGTTCTTCTTGCAACCTTTCTTCAAAAGGGGAATATGTGCTGAGCAATCATCATGAGCCAGCAGGCGGAGATGTAGTACTGGAACAAGTTATACATTAACAAGGTTTTCTGGTTAGTTAGTCCAAGTTAGTTCCCCTGTGCCTGGTTATGGGATTGAATGTTTTGCTCTATGAAGCTGTGGATATGGCGCTTCATCTGATAGGAACCCCGTGACAGATCCTATTGTGATACTCTCAGCAGTGCTCCCTGACATCTGGCTCCTGGGCTATCTGTCTATCTGTCTAACTACAGTGTTGGGGAAAGCCAAGCCCACACTGGTGGATTCCCAACATAGCTCTACCTCATCAGATGACAAAAGAATGTTCTGCAGCTTTTTGGGGTGGCAGCAAGGATGTGGACATAGCTGGGGGAGGGCAGGGCAGACAAGGTTGAGGATTGCTGGAAGCATCAGAGATTGCGTCAAGGATGTCTCTGGCGACCCGACCAGAAGAAACTCATCTTGAAGCTGCCAGAGAGTGTGCCTCTGGGTCTTGACTCTGGAGAGGCTCTTTGGACAGTGGCGGAGATAGCGCCAGGGTAGAGGTCACCGAGTCTCCACATGGACGTCAACAGGGCTGAAGGTCACAGTTGGAGGGTGTTGGCTGCCGTTGTTGTTTGGACCCACGGCAGAAGGGGTGGTTGGCTTGGGGCCCTTGGGCTCCAGTTCCCGCCTCGTCCTCATTTTCCTGTAGGGAGATAGTGTGCACATGGTTGAGTCTTTCCCGTAGTATGCCGTGGGGAATGGGCTCTGTGACTACAGTTCTGGCCAACAGATTAATGTAGATTAACATGGACATTTAATCACATTGCTTACTTGCCGCCACAGAATTTTACAACTGGAAGGGACCTTAGGCATCAGCTGGTCTGCCCTTCAATTTTTTCACTTAGATCAGATATTTAATTGTATTTGTTTCTATTAAGGAATGAGTAAAATGTCAGAGGTGGCTATATAAAAGATAAAAATAAAGATATTACATTTTTTTATGTTCCAAGTTGTAGCATGTGTTACATTTTCCAGCCTCATTATGCTTGCTAAGTTTATTGCTAGAAATATTTAAGAACTTTTTACATAGTTGAAAAGAGAATGTACTTAAAACATATATCTTGGCTTCATTTAATATGCTATAAAATTCAATAATGAATAGCAATTATGAATTCTTTTTTTTTCTTTTTTTGAGACAGAGTCTCGCTCTGTCACCCAGACTGGAGTACAGTGGAGCGATCTCGCCTCACTGCAACCTCCGCCTCCTGGGTCCAAGTGATTCTCCTGCCTCAGCCTCCCAAGTAGCTGAGATCACAGGCACCTGTCACCATGCCCAGCTAATTTTTGTATTTTTTATTAGAGATGGGGTTTCAACATGTTGGTCAGGCTGGTCTTGAACTCCTGACCTCAGGTGATCCACCTGCTTCAGCCTCCCAAAGTGCTGTGATTACAGGCATGAGCCACCGCACCCAGCCAAATTTTTGTATTTTTAGTGTAGATGGGGTTTCACCATGTTGGCCAGGCTGGTCTTGAACAGCGGGCAAGTGATCCTTCCTGCTTGACCTCCCAAAGTGCTGGGATAGCAGGTGTGTGCCACTATGCCTGGCCAACAATTATGAATTCTCATGTCTTCATGATATTTCATCTTGCTGATATATATATATATATATATATATATATATATATATATATATATACTTTTTTTTTTTTTTTTTTTGAGACAGAGTCTCACCCTGGTTGCCCAGACTGAAGTACAGTGGTGCAATCTCAGCTCACTACAGCCTCAACATTCCAGGCTCAGGTGATTCTCCCACCTCCACCTCCCAAATAGCTGGAACTATAGGTGCATACCCCCATGCCTGGCTAACTTTTTGTATTTTTAGTAGAGATAGGGTGTCCCTATGTTGCCCAGGCTGGTCTCGAACTCCTGGATTCAAGCAATCCACCTGCCTTGGCCTCCTGGGGTGCTGGGATTATAGGCATGAGCCACTGTGCCCAGCCTTATAATTATTTGTTTAAAATGTCAAATCTTCAGGGAAGTTGCAAAAATAGTACAGTTAATACTCTAATACCCTTGTTACAATTTGAATGTGGCCCCCAAAAAGCCTGCATTGGAAACTTAATCCCTAATTCAACAGTATTGAAAGGTGGGGCCTAACGGGAGGTGTTTAGGTCATAAGGACTCCACCTCATGACTCCATTAGTGCCAATTATAAAAGGACTTCATAGGCTGTGAATTTGATCTCTTGCTCTCTCTTTGCCCTTCTATCATGGGATAACAGAGCAAGAAGGCCCTTGCCAGATACTGGCCCCTCGATATCTTAAACTTCCCTGCCTCCAGAACTGCAATAAATAAATCTCTTTTCTGTATAATTTACCCAGTCTCAGATATTCTGTGATAGCAGCACAGCATGGTCTAAGACAGCCCTTCACTGAACAATTCACTAATTACTAACAATTTGTCATATCTGCTTTTTTCTCTCTCTCTCTACTAGTTTATCTTTCTCTATTTCACACACAGTTTTTTAAAACCACGAACCATTTGTGAGTTGCAGGAATCATGCCACTTCATTCCTAAATACTCCTAAGAACAAAGACATTTTCCAATGCATCTATAATGCAATTATCAAGCTTTGAGACTCTTCATTTTAAACATGACAACATATAGGCAGGAGGAGGTTAAATAACTTGCTTGATTTTGACAAACCAAAGACTACTGAACCCAGGTTTCTCAATTCCCAGCCCAGGCCTCAGTGCAAACAAGGTGGGTTGAGTGGATTCTCCATTCAGATACGACCTAAAAAAGAGGTTCAGAGCTCTAGTAACAATGGAGAAAAATAAAGGGTAGACATTGGGGTTTGATGCCACTTCCTGGTTTGGGATAGACCCAAATTGTAATACCCTAAATATTTTTTTTAAATAACCTTTTAATGTTATTATGATTACATGTTACATGTAATTGTGGGAGTCCTTTCTTCGAAACCAGGTGAACTTAGGTTTGAATCCCAATTGTGCTAATCAGGGCTGAACAACCTTGGGCATACGATTTAATCTTTCTGTATGTGTTTCTATACCTATAAAATTGAGGATAATAGTAGTATCCACCTTGTGAGGTTGTTAGATGAGGATTAAATGCATTAACACATGTAAGGAGCTTAGAACCATGCCTGGCATGTGGTATGAGATCAATATACATTAGCTACCTTTAATTAATTAATTAATTTATTTATTTATTTTTTGAGACAGAGTCTCATACTGTCATCTGGACCAGAGTTCAGTGGTGTGATCTCAGCTCACTGCAACCTCCATCTTCTGGGTTCAAGCGATTCTCCTGCCTCAGCCTCCCAAGTAGCTGGGATTACAGGCACCCGCCACCATGCCCAGTTAATTTGTTGTATTTTTAGTAGAGATAGGGTTTCACTGTGTTGACCAGGCTGGTCTCAAACTCCTGACCTCGTGATCCTCCCACCTCAGCCTCCCAAAGTGCTGGGATTACAGGTGTGAGCCACCACGCCCGGCCTAGCTACCTTTATTTTAAAAACATTTTTTTTTTTTCCAGAGACAGGGTCTTGCTATGTTGCCCAAGCTGGTCTCAAACTCTGGGGCTCAAGTGATCCTCCTGCCTCAGCCTCCTGACTAGCTGGGGTTACAGGCAGAGCCACCACATCTAGCAGCTACCTTTATAAATAATATTCATATTCTTATAAAAACAATGCGTGTTTACTATTCCTCAAAACTTAGGAACATCCCCCTCCCAGCAAAAACTAACAATGTCATCATGTAGACGCACCAGTTGTTAAGACCTTGCTGTGTTGCTCTCCCTTGGATATGTGTATGGGTAACCTATGTATATGATCGTGATTACCATGTATATATTGTTTTGCAAACTTTGATAATATATTGTAAACAGCTTTCCTTATTAATCTGTGCACTTCTAATACATATATATGTATGTATATATGCAAATATATTTTTATAGACAGGGTCTTGCTGTGTTGCCCAGGCTGGACTCAAACTCCTGGACTCAAGCCATCCTCCTGCCTCAGTCTTCTGAGTAGCTGGGATTACATATCACACTACCACACCTGGCCATGATATCTTTGTAAAGAAATGGCTTCTAGGTCTTCTATAATATGTTTTATTTATAGTTTTTAAATTTTTATTCCTTCCCTGAAAATAATTACCTTCCATCAAGGTTGCGACTGAAGGTAATTACATATAAGGTGATAAGATATAAAATTTATTTTTCATGTGATCAAATTATATTCTTTTATTTCCCCTTATATGT
Organism: Macaca thibetana thibetana; assembly: GCF_024542745.1. Lineage (NCBI taxonomy): Eukaryota > Metazoa > Chordata > Mammalia > Primates > Cercopithecidae > Macaca > Macaca thibetana. The sequence continues at coordinate 23,521,340 of NC_065578.1, read as the reverse complement.
CTCCAGAAAGCAGAGTCAGGGTACATGCTTCCAGTATTTGTCATCTCAAACACTTATGTGGCCAGCTCATACAACCTAGCAGAGGGATCTCTGAGAGAAGAGGTCTGAACATTCCTCTATTATCTGTAAATTACAAACAAATGTTTACCACAGTGCTCAAGACCATTATCATTGTCATTATCATTATTACATTTAAAAAATATTTCTCCAAGTACAAAAATAGTCGCTTTGAAATTCCTTCAACAGAACAGACTCAAAAAGGACCCCAAGGGTTAGACCATTTACTAAATGCTCAGGGATACTGCCAGGTACACGATGGGCACCCACGTATCATCTCCCATGTATTCTGAAGTCGCCGAAGGGGCCAGGCAGTTCCAAAGCCCAGGGCATCCGTACCTGTTGTACATCTTCAGCAGGATCAGAACCACGGTGAAGATGATGATGACAACGACCACAACGGCAGCAACAATGGCTCCAGAACCTACAGAAAGGAGAGAAGCAGAGACCGTGAACGTGCAAACTGAACGCAGACAGGGAGGACGCCCTGCTGTGGCACCTCACATCCTCACTGGGTCAAGGGAAGCAGGAGAGAGGGCAACGTCCTGGGATACTCCCAGGTGAGCCCAGGACAGTCACATCTGGAGTGGCTGTGCACCCCTGCCCCGAGCTGCGCTTGAAGGACCCCATCCTCAGTACATCGTCTGCCAAAACTCTGCCTTAGGCAAAGTCCTGGTTCTTATCAGCTCCAGCTCAAGACTAGCCTGCGCAACATAGCAAGATCCTGTTTCTAGAAATAAAATATTAGCCAGGTGTGGTGGCATGCACCTGTAGTACCAGCTACTTGGGAGGCTGAGGAGGGAGGATCTCTTGAGCCTGGGAGTTTGAGGCTGCAGTGAGCCAAGACTGTGCCACCGCACTCCAGCCTGGGTGACAGAGCAAGACTCTATCTCAAAAAATAAAAACAAATACATAAATAAATATCTGGCTAGGTGCAGTGGTTCACATCTGTAATCCCAGTACTTTGTGAGGCTGAGGGGTGAGGATCACTTGATCTCAGGAATTCCAGACCAGCCTGGGCAAGATGGCAAGACTCCATCTCTATAAATTTTTTTTTAAAATATCCATTATAGTTTTAAAATAATTTAATACTTATACGATTGAATATCTATCTTAAAGGAAATATTCCTAAATATGGAAAAATATGTACTTGGTAAAAATGGAACCATGGCCAGGCGCAGTGGCTCACACCTGTAATCCCAGCTCTTTGGGAGGCCAAGGAGGGCAGATCACAAGGTCAGGAGTTCGAGACTAGCCTGACCAACATGGTGAAACCCTGTCTCTCCTAAAAGTACAAAAATTAGCCGGGTGTGGTTGCGTGCACCTGTAATCCCAGCTACTCAGGAGGCTGAGGCAGGAGAATTGCTTGAACCCGGGAGGCAGAGGTTTCAGTGAGCCAAGATCGTGCCACTGAACTCCAGCCTGAGCAACAGAGCAAGACTCCATCTCAAAAACAAACAAAAAAAGGAACCATGGTTCACATACTGTTTTATAACAAATCGTAATCATCTTTCTGTTTAATTATATATTTTTCTTCATGACTTTCCATGGCTGCATAGTACTCCATTTTTTTGGTGTACCACAATCTGTTCACCAATTCTCTATTGAGAATACTTAGGTTGTTTTCAGTTTTTCACTATTAAAAACAAGGCTGTGATGATGTTCGTGTAGCTTAATGTCTTAGACTCTAATTTCAATATTAGTTCCCAGTTCCAATGTCACACTTCAATTTTAGTTTCTTTCTTTTTTTTTTTTTTTTTTTTTTTTTGAGAGGGAGTTTCACTCTTGTTGCCCAGGCTGGAGTTCAGGGGCGCAATCTCAGCTCACTGCATCCTCTGCCTCCTGGGTTCAATCGATTCTCCTGCCTCAGCCTCCTGAGTAGCTGGGATTACAGGCACCTGTCATTACACCTGGTTAATCTTAGCATTTTTAGTAGACATTGGGTTTCACCATGTTGGCCAGGCTGGTCTTGAACTCCTGACCTCAAGTGATCCACCTGTCTCAGCCTCACAAAGTGCTGCAATTATAGGTGTGAGCCACCACACCTGGTCTCCAATTTTAGTTTCAAGATCAACATCCTTGTCAGAATTGATACTGAAAATATCAAGAACCGCTTGCTGTGGTTGGTGGCTGATGCCTGTAATCCCAGCACTCTGGGAGGCCAAGGCAGGCGGATCACCTGAGGTCAGGAGTTCGAGACCAGCCTGGCTAATATGGAGAAACCCCGTCTCTACTAAAAATACAAAAATTAGCCAGACCTGGTGTCAAGAGTCTATAATTCCAGCTACTCAGGAGGCTTAGGCAGGAGAATCGCTTGAACCCCGGAGGCAGAGGTTGCAGTGAGCCAAGATTGCACCATTGTACTGCAGCCTGGGTGACAAGAGCAAAACTCCATCTCAAAAAAAAAAAAAAAAAGAAAATATCAAGAATCATAAGCATGTTTATACTTTAAAGCAATCTATTTGATTCTGGAGAATTTATCTTACGGGAATAATCCTAAATACAGAAAATGTTTATGAATGAAGATGTTTATTATGACAATATTTATATTCTAAATATGAGAATGGTTAAATAAGGTATGGCAACCTATAGAATAAAATATTATACCACCATTTATTTATTATTAGAGGTGGGGTCTTGCTTTGTCATCCAGGCTAAAGTACAATGGCACAATCATAGCTCACTACAGCCTTGAACTCTCAGGCTCAAGTGATCTTCCCTTTTCAGCCACCTGAGTAGCTGGGACCATGGGTACATGCCCCATGCAAGCTAATTTTTAAAACAATTTTTGTAAAGACAGGGTCCTGCTATGTTGCCTAGGTTGGTCTTGAACTCCTGGCCTCAAGTGATCCACCTGCCTCAGCCTCCCAAAGTGCTGGGATTACAGGTGTGAGCCACCACACCCAGCCAGTAGTAATAACAATAATCATCATCATTAGGTACTTAGCATGTACCAGAGGCTGTGCTAAACTGTCGACCTGGATTATCTCCTTTAGTCATCACAACTGCCTTATGTGGCAGCTTCTTTAATATCCCCATTGTATAGATGAGGAAAAGGAGGCACAGAGCAGTAAAGTCATGTGCTCTGTCTCAAAAAAAAAAAAAAAAAAAGAGACACAGTCCAGTCCCCAGTTGTCCCCCCAGGAAGACTCCCACTCGCTATTTCAGACAGAAATAGTGATTCTGTCCCCCACCCTTCCACAGCACTGCCCTGCAAAGAAACACCACTGAGGCATGTGTCCATTGCTTTGTCTGCCATTAATGCTGCAGTTGGCTGGTGGCAGAACTGAGCCTGAGACCCAGGCACTCCACCTCCGGAGCCCACACTCTTAACCTCTGCACTATGACCATGACCTGCCATCCCTCCCCAAGCCTCCAAGCCAAGTTGACCTTACTCTTATACAGGAAGTCTTCTCCCCTGGTGGTCATGTTCAAGGAGAAGAAGGTGGTATCCCCCAGAGGGGTGGCTGTGGTCATCTCGATCCTGATGAGAAAAAAGAAGAAGTTTTGTTTAAAATTAGATAAATCCTTATTATTGCTACTTGATGCCTCTTTTGGTCTTTATCTGGATGACTGTAGAATATTCAAGCATGCAGTTTCTCTTGGCAGCAAGTAAATACAAACCCTATTATTAGATACCGTGGCGGGGGGAGGAATTTCATACTAATACCTGACATTTGTAAGGAACTTTGTTTTTCAAAACGGTTTAAATTTATTCAACAATATTTACTCAACTCCTTCAAATATCTGGATCAATCTCTTGAAACTATGTGAGGTGAGTTACTGTTGCCATTTTACTGGTGAAACCAAAGTCCCCAAAGCTACCTGGAATCCCAAGTTGACCTAACAGAATTTAACCCAAGATGTCAATCTTCCACTCTGGTGGGCTTTTCTCCAGTGACTGCAATGACACTTGAACTGGCATTCCTACTTTTTTTTTTTTTTTTTTTCCTGAGACGGAGTCTGGCTCTGTCGCCCAGGCTGGAGTGCAGTGGCACCATCTCGGCTCACTGCAAGCTCCGCCTCCCAGGTTCACGCCATTCTCCTGCCTCAGCCTCCCAAGTAGCTGGAACTACAGGCGCCCACCACCACGCCCGGCTAGTTTTTTTGTATTTTTAGTAGAGACAGGGTTTCACCGTGTTAGCCAGGATGGTCTCAATCTCCTGACCTCGTGATCCGCCCGCCTCAGCCTCCCAAAGTGCTGGGATTACAGGCGTGAGCCACCACGCCCGGTCCGCATTCTTACTTTTAAAGGCTTTATTATCTGAGGAGGCAAAAATAAATAAATAAATGGATGAAAAATTAACTATGATTTAAACAAATTTTTTTTGAGACACGGTCTTGCTCTGTCGCCCAGGCTAGAGCGCAGTGGTGCCATCACAGCTCTCTGCAGCCTCGACCTCCCTGGGCTCAGGTGATCTTCCCACCTCAGCTTCCTGAGTAGCTGGGACGACAGGCATGTGCCACCACGCCTGGCTAATTCTGAACTATGATTATCAAGCAGTCAGTGACGTGAGCCATTGGGCTGTGAGGAACAATTTCATGGGAGAGACACAGTCGAATACGCCTTGAAAAATGGGCATGGTTGGGGTGTAAGGGGAAAGAGAACAAAGCCTGGATTGTACAAAGCCTTCAATCGGAAGACAATTAATGCAGTTTGGGAATCTACCATGTACCAGGCTCTGTCTCAGGAGACTCCACACACTATATTATCTGATTTAATCCTCTCAGTCACTGAGAAGTAGCCGTCATCTACCCCTTCTATTGAGCAAGCTGGGACTCAAGGTGGTTGAGTGAATCAACCGGTCCTACAAGTAGGAGGTGGAGCTTGGACTCACTCTCTGAGTGTACAATGTATTTTTTTTTTTTTACCCTGAGGCCACTAAGAATCAAAATGCACAAGGCTACAATGTTACATTTGAGGGGTGAGCCAGGACTTACACAGTTAGTATGATGTCACCACTGGAAAGAAGTGTTGAGATCCTCCACTAAGAACCATAATCTAAGCACAATGATATTATAAATAATCACTCTGGGCCTGGCATGGTGGCTCATGCCAGTAATCTCAGCACTTTGGGAGGCTGAGGTGGGAAGATCACCTGAGGTCAGGAGTTTGAGACCATCCTGGTCAACGTGGTGAAACTCCATCTCTACCAAAAATACAAAAATTAGCCAGGCACGTTGGTGGGTGCCTGTAATCCCAGCTACTCGGGAGGCTGAGGCAGGAGGATCACTTGAACGTGGGAGGCAGAGGTTGCAGTGAGCAGAGATTGCGCCACAGCACTCCAACCTGGGTGACAGAGTGACTCTGTCTCAAAATAAAAATAAAAATAAATAAATAAATAATCACTCTGAACTATAGGCGTCAAGAATATAAGGAAGCAAACCAAGCTTAGCTTCATTATTTTAGAGTGGCACTTTGACTCCAGCTGCTGACAATTTGGAAGCCCACAAAGGGTCTACCTCAAGAGAATTGCCTAGACTTGTTTGTAATCTTAAGAAACCATAGGCCTCAACACAGCCATCTACTGGAGAAAGAGATATTCTGGACATTTTTTTAAAATGGTGCATACATTTATTTTCTTTTTAAAAGTAAGAAATGTTTTTTAAATTATGAAGACAAATATTACAGGAGCCCATGTACTGACCACTCACATTTAACAGATGTTTACAGTCATGTTTTCTTCCGTTTTTCTATGTATTTATTTATTTATCTGAGACGGAGTCTTACTCTGTTGCCCCCGCTGGAATGCAGTGATGTGATCATAGCTCACTGCAGCCTCAACCTCCCAGGCTCAAGTAATCCTCCCACCTCAGCCTCCTGAGTAGCTGGGACTACAGGCATTCACCACCATGCCTGGCTAATTAAAAAAACTTTTTTTTTGTAGAAGCTAGGTGTTATTATGTTGCCCAGGCTGGTCTCAAACTCCTGGACTCAAAGTGATCCTCCAGCCTTGGTCTCCCAAAGTGCTGGGATTACAAGCATGATCTCCCATGCCCAGCCCAGTTCTTCTTCTTTTTTTTTTTTTTTGAGGCAGAATTTCACCATGTCACCCAGGCTGAAGTGCAGTGGCACAATCTCAGCTCACTGCAACCTCTGTCTCCTGGGTTCAAGTGATTCTCCTGCCTCAGTCTCCCGAATAGCTGGGATTACAAGCGCCCACCACATCCAGCTGTTTTGTATTTTTAGTAGTACGAGATTTCACCATGTTGGCCAGGCTGGTCTCAAACTCCTGACCTCAAGTGATCCACCCACCTCAGCCTCCCAAAGTGTTGAGATTACAGGCGTGAGCCACCGCGCCTGGTCCCAGTTCTTCTTTATAAGAAAAAAAAATCAGACATAGCTGAAATCCCTTTTGTATTCTATCTCAATCCTATTTCCTCTCTTCCCCAAAGTAACCACTCCCTTGATCATTAGTGTGTATTCTTATCACAGTTTTAAAATGCTTACTACATAACATATATATATCCATAAACATTGTATATATTGTGGCTGTACATATCTATGAAACACATCTATTAAATATCAACCTGGCACCTACTAAGTAACTGATGCTGTGCTCAGTGCTGGGAATACACAGTGAACTCCTTGCCTTGGGAAGCTTACATTCTAGTGAGCATGACAGACAATAGGTTTGATCATATGATTCTGGGGCTCAGAAAACAATCATTTCCCCCTGTCAACACTTCAATATCTGGTAGTGAAAGCCCTTCACAGGCTGATTCTACCCTCTGTTTTTAGCATCTCAGCTACTCACACCATCCTCTGCCAAACTGCTGTGACAACACGGCACTGCCTCTTCCCCCATCATACTTGGTTTTTGCTGCCTCTGGGCTGGCTGCCCCAGGCATTGGCCTCCCCAGTCCTCACCCAAGATCTCTCCACAGAGTCCTTATCTATGGGCTGCAGCTTTCCTGCTCTCCCAGCTCTGATGGAAGCAGGGGTCAGCACCCCCCTTGAAACACACACACTAGGGTCAGGCCATCTGCACCCCAGCTCAGGGCTCTGGTGGCAGTGGCCTGCCCTGGGGGCTTCAGAGGGTCAGAATGGCCTCTGTGGCCTGGCTCTGTTAATCTATAGGGTGGGCTCTGCCTCTACCTTATCTGCACTCCCTTAATCCGGGGCCCTGCCTAACACTCCCTAGCTCTTATCTACCCCTCCTTCCCAAGACCAGACCCTCCGGACTCCCATACTCAGGCTCCCACTAGGAACCCCGTGTGACTCTGCCTGACCTCCCCACTCCTGCCACTCTGTCTCCCTGCCTGGGCTTCCTGTCTCCCAACACCTGAAACAGGCTCAGGCTGGCCATGCTCTATTGCTCCCCAAGAAAAAGAATATAGCCTCGAAGACGCAGCCCAGGCCAGACACGGTGACTCATGCCTGTAATCTCAGCACTCTGGGAGGCGGAGGTGGGCGGATTACTTGAGGTCAGAAGATCCAGGCCACCCTGGCCAACGTGGTGAAACCGCATCTCTACTAAAAATACAAAAACTAGCTGCTTATGGTGGCGCACGTCTATAGTCCCAGCTACTTGGGAGGCAGGAGAATCGCTTAAACCCAGGAGGTGGAGGTTGTAGTGAGCCAAGATCGCGCCACCGCACTCCAGCCTGGGCAACAGAGCGGGACTCCATCTCAAAAAAAAAAAACAAAAAACACAGCCCAGTCCCCAGTCGCCCCCCAAGGAAGACTCCCACTCAGACAGAAATAGCGATTCTGTCCCCTACCCTCCCACAGCAGCGCCCTGCAAAGAAACACCACCGGGGCATGTGTCCACCGCTTTGTCTGCCATTAATGCTGCATTTCATTGTCAGGTCCTTGAGGATAGAGACTATTTCTTGTTCTTTCTCATATCCTTCTACCTTCCTCAGATAAAGTGTCTGGGTCTTCTCTCCTTCGCCGTGCAAGGGCTGGAATGAGTCACTGCATTTCTCCCAGCTTCATTTGCTCACCCATAAAACGAACTGCCTCTCCCTTTCCCTAAGGGAGCCGAGAGTGAGCAGTGGGGTATGGAAAGTGTTTTCAAATGCTCACTAAATGGTGGCTGTAAGTATTATAGTGAATATTAGTAAATATTTGCTGAACTAACTTAGAGACAGGGGGATCTGGAGCTGAAAACAAGGAAACATTCTTTCTGTAAAAATAAGCACAAATTAGCCAGCCTGGTGGTGGTGTGTGCCTGTAGTCCCCACTACTTGGGAGGCTGAGGAGGGAGGATCCGTTGAGCCCAGGAGTTTGAGACTGCAATAAGCCATGATGGCACCATTGCATTCCAGCCTGGGTGACAGAGCAAGACCCTGTCTCTAAAACTAAATAAATAAAATAAAATTTTAAAAGCACAGACAAATATGAGAATTTGGAATGAAAGCCTTTCCCACCCAGCACTGCCCACCTCTACTGTCAAGGGGAGATGCTGGCCCTGCCTCAGCCTGTGAAGGGTATTAGTACGTATTTCCCTAAACTTTCTCCTTCTAGCCTCACCAATATCAAGCTAAGAAGACTCACCAGTGAGGCTTTCATACAATTCCTTTAAAAACAGAAAAGAGATGCAAATAGATGGCTGCGGATCAAGGTTTGCTTAGTGAGAGAGACATGGAACAATCACTGGCCAACCCAGACCCATGGACATATTCACCGTGAAACCAACACGCACAAAAATGACAGAAGCCACCATCTGAGTGTTTGCCATGGTCCAAGACCTTGCTCCAGATAGTTTCTGTCCATGCCCTTATTTAACTAGCAAAATGCCATATCAGATAAGTTTTCCTTTCCTCTTCTCTCAAATGAAGACCCTGAGACTTGATCATATAAAGCTAACTCTCGGCCAGGTGCAGTGGCTCACACCTGTAATCCCAGCACTTTGGGAGGCCAAGGTGGGCAGATCACTTGAAGTCAGGAGTTTGACACCAGCCTGGACAACATGGAAAATTAGCCGGGCGTGATGGCAGGTGCCTGTAATCCCAGCTACTCTTGAGGGAGGCTGAGTCAGGAGAATCGCTTAAACCCAGGAGGCAGAGGTTGCAGTGAGCTGAGATCGCGCCACTGCACTCTAGCCTGGGCGACAAAGCGAGACTCTGTCTCAGAAATAAATAAATAAATACATAAATACATAAATACATAAAGCTAACTCTCCACGCTTATGTAGCCCCAGCGCTACAGAGCTGGTTTGTGAACCTGGGTGTTGCAAACAGCAACATCTGCATCCTTCCTACTGCCCCACCCTGTCTGTGACACACACTAGTGGGGTCTGTGACTGGTTCACTGCAGGAATACAGGGATGCACACACATGCACACACATACACACACTGACCAGTAATGCAGCCACCTAAGGCCACCAGGACACAGGCTCTTTTACAGGTCCTGCAGGGGTGACCTCCTGGGTGCTGAGTTCCAGGTGCAGACTGTCTTTTGGATGGGCCCAGTTACTCTTCTCTCTCAGAGAACAGTGAGGAATCTCAGAGCATATCTCGCCTCATCTCGGAACTGAGGGCTTTCAATTGCCTCTGTGTGCCTGCTGCATCAGAGAAGGTGGGAGGGAGGGTGGTAGCACAGCCACGGCCAAGGATGTGGGTGTTTTCATGTGTGGGGCCCCAGCACAGTTGTTAACCAAGTGAGAACCAGCAGGGGCACTTCAGTATCAAACATCCTTAAGACTAAGGGCCACGGCCATAGAAAACAGGGAGAGGACAGGGAGAGGAAGGCCCGTCTTCACTGAGAGAGGCTAATTTAATCATAATAATAATGCACTATGTGTCAGGCACTGCACTCGGCGCTTTATGATGGAGAGCTCACTTAATCCTCATACCGATCCAGTAAGGAGGGCACAGGCACTTTGCCCATTCTGCAGATGAGGAATCTGAGGCTCGCAGCAGAGAAGCAACTGCCTTAACTTCACATGGCTGATATGAAAACCATGCCAGGATTCAAGCCAGGGTCTGTTCAATTTCACAGTTCCTTCTTCAAAAACCCTCCTAGCGGCCGGGCGTGGTGGCTCACGCCTGTAATCCCAGCACTTTGGGAGGCCGAGGTGGGCGGATCGCGAGGTCAGGAGATCAAGACCATCCTGCTTAACATGGTGAAACCCCGTCTCTACTAAAAATACAAAAAATTAGCTGGGCGTGGTGGCGGGTGCCTGTAGTCACAGCTACTCGGGAGGCTGAGGCAGGAGAATGGCCTGAACCCAGGAGGCGGAGCTTGCAGTGAGCCGAGCTTGAGCCACTGCACTCCAGCCTGGGCGATAGAGCAAGACTCTGTCTCAAAAAAAAAAAAAACCCTCCTAGCAAATCCACAAGGCACAGGTGGCCCAGCATCCAGGGCCACCTGGATCAATGTGGGGCTTTGATGAAAAAACCCACACAGGCCAGGGTTCAGCAGACAGACGAGGGCCCTTGTCCCAGGCCCCTGACCCTGACCGTGACTCCTACCCAACTACTCCTGCCCTTAGCCACACTGTGAGCCTCTGGCTTCAGCAGAGCCTCGATCACATTTACGGAATCTACAAGGGACCTGTTGTTTTCTTGGGTTGTTTACAAAGGCCTGTGTGGGAGGTGAGTTTGGAAAGTGATGGCGGGTCATAACCATTTATTCACGGATCCATCCTTCTCTGACTAGCTCTTGACCAAGTCTAAGAGCCGAATCTGGAAGATAAATGCTGTCGACCCTACCTGTCCAAAATATCTCCCCTGAAGCTTTGCCCTAGGGGTACCCCCTCCTCCTCTGGCCTGGCTTACAAGTTCCTCCCTGGATAAGACAATAGAGAGACTACCCACCCTGGCAGACCGCTCCTCAAACGGCCACCTGTAACTCAGAGCAGGTAACCCACGAAAGCCCTCGACCCACCAAAACATTGGGATTGATTTCTCCCAATCTCCTGAGAGAGGGGCGACTTAGCAGGACTTGATCTCCTCCACTTAAGTGGCTCACTACTCCCAAGCAGCTCCTGGAGATATTGGGATGTTTTAATGGTCAGAAAATTGACCTTCAGTCCAGGTGTGGTGATGTGAACCTGTCATCATAGCCACTCGGGAGGCTGAGGTGGGAGATTCGCTTGAGCCCAGGAGTTTGAGGCTGCAGTGAGCCATGATCGAGCCACTGCACTTCAGCCTGGGTGACAGAGCAAGATACCATTTCAAAAAATTAAAAGAAAAAGAAAATTGAGTCTTTTCCTCTCAGAAGTCCCATCTTTCTCACTAAAGACAGAGCTGTTTTCCTTTCTGTTTCTTTCTCTTTCTTTTGCCTATTAAACCCCCGCTCCTAAACTCCTACAAAAATAAAAATAAAAAATAAAAGAAAAAGAAAATTGACCTTCATATTGGCACCTTGTAATTTTTACTTATTGGTGCCAATTATCTCCCCACAAAGGTAAACCTGCTACCTCTTCTCAGTGAAAACCTGTCAGGATTAAGAGCACTTTTGTGGTGGGGAGTGATGGCTTACATCTATAATCCCAGCATTTTGGGAGGCCGAGGTGGGTGGATTGCTTGAGCCCAGGAGTTCGAGACTAGCCTGGACAACATGGTGAAACCTCTTCTCTACAAAAATACAAAGATTAGCTGGGCATAGTAGTGTGCAGCTGTAGTCACAGCTACTTGGGAGGCTGAGGCTGGAGGATTGCTTGAGCCTGGGAGGCAGAGGCTGCAGTGAGCCAAGATCACGCCACTGCACTCCAGCCTAGGCTACAGAGTGAAACCCTGTAAATAAAAGAAAAGAAAATAAAAAAGAAAAGACAAGGAAAGAAAAGAAAAGAAAAGAAAAAGAAAAGAAAAGAAAAGAAAAGAAAAGAAAAGAAAAGAAAAGAAAAGAAAAGCACCTTTGACCTTTGTATATGAAAGGCTCAATTCAAACTTTGCCGGTTGGAACAGAGCAGTTAGGGTAGGCGGTATCACCACATCAATGTTACCTCCCACCAATAGGTGGCGATAGTAGTTGGCTGCAGGTTGGTAAACATCCTGTGAAGCCAATCTGTTTTTAAGCAGAGGAGCTTTCTGCCCTTGAAAACAGCAATTGTATGTTCTCTGATGATTTTCTTCTCTGGGGTAAATATTCTCAGCTTCTTCAAACAAGTCTTCGAGTGATGGTGTCCCTCATGGGTTCCTCATTCCTCTGTGTCAAGGACTCCCCTAAGAACGACCCCAAAACTGGACACATGACTCCAGAGGGGTGCTGACATGTTCAGAATGACAGGTTTCTTGATGCTTATCAGATGTGAGCCTGAATTCTGCTATTTACTAGCTGTGTGACCTTGGCCAACTTTCTTCACCTCTTAGTTTTCTGGTCTGTGAAATAGGAATTATAATAGTCACAATTCCACAGTGTTGTGAGAATTAAATGATATGAAACATGTCATATATTCAGCACAGTGCTGTAGACGGTATCTATTGATATTGCCCTGGATTGATAAAAACAAATAGCTCATTGGCCTTATAGGCAGCCACAGCACACTGCTCCTATCCACCTACTGAAAGACACCCCCCTACTCTTTTTCACACTTATCCTTACGCTCGTTAATGGCCAAAGCCCCAAGATCACCAAGTGAAGGGGATTTTTTTTTTTTTTTTTTTTTTTTTTTTTTTTTTTGAGATGGAGTCTCACTCTGTTGCCCGGGCTGGAATACAGTGGGACGATCTCAGCTCACTGCAACCTCCGCCTCCTGGGTTCAAGTGATTCTTCTGCCTCAGCCTCCCGAGTAGCTGGGAGTATGGGCACCTGCCACCACACCCGGCTAATTTTTGCATTTTTAGTAGGGACGAGGTTTCACCATCTTAGCCAGACTGGTCTCGAACTCCTGACCTTGTGATCTGCCCACCTCAGCCTCCCAAAGTGCTGGGATTACATGTGCGAGCCACCGCGCCCAGCTGTGAAGGGGCTTTATAAACTGCCAAGTGGAAAGAGAGTGGCAGTAACAGTCTCATGATGACAATATCATGATGGTCTGCTGTCCTGTCACCAGGACTCCATTCTGCATTTGTGCAAATGACTTTTTGACAATCAGGACTTTGCATTGATCCCTGTTAGCCTTGACCTTGTTGATTTGGACCCTCAGGAGAGACATTTCAGCTCCTCCTGGATGGCTGAAATGACAGTGCTGTGACACAGCACATTGGCTAGAGGCTCATGATCCAGCAAGGACTTTGGGGTTGGGTAGACCTGGATTTTCACCTTTGCCTCATCACTGACCAGCTTGATAAACTGAGCCGCTCTTTCATTTGTAAAACAGGGATAACACCCCCTAACTCGTGGGGTTGTGAGGATAAATGAGATACCATAACTGCTCAACAGAGTGCCTGGCGTGCTCATGCCAGTTCCGGGCCTCTCTTCACCTCTCCCTGACTCCAGTCTGTGTTCTCCCTGCTCTGTCTCTTTGGAGCTTGAATGCCCGTTCTCTGTCTGGTCAAGTTTTGGGCTGCACTTGGTCAAACTTAGGTATAAACAGGGAGGTCAGGGAGTCAGACCATGAAGCCTGGTGTCCCAAGGAGGGGATCTGAGCAGGGATTCACCAGGACCTCTGAAGGACCTGATCTTCCTCTCCATCTCCACTGAGAGCAGAGACAGAGGAAATAGTGAGATCTCCCCCAGAGAGTCCTGATGGGACCAGTGGGGCACAGGGGCTGTGGCTGGACAGGGGAAGAGCAAGCTGTGGATTCATAACCTGAGACTCAGAAGACCAGGATTTCCCTTGTCACTCACTTGCTACCTGATCCTGGAAAGTCCTCTTCCTTCCCTGGACCTTGGTTTTCCTGCCTGTAAAATTGCCCAGTTTGGAGATCATCTCTAAGGGCTTTTCCAACCAGTGATTCTGTTATATGGAACTGTTCATAGCTTTACTCAAGAACCAGTGGCTTCCAAAAGCTTATTCTTCTTTGTAGATATGGACTCAGGGGATGTGAGGAGAGGGAAGTCAGCGTGAGCAGGTCGCTCTGGAAGGCAGCGATCCTTCCTAGAAGGCACTCGAGACTGGAACAGACCAAGGCAGATTCCATGCAGGGGCTTTGATTTGGCAACAGCAGTGCACAAGAAAGGAAACCCGGGAATGAACTTCCAAGCACTCTGTAGGGTGCATAGTCACCCGAGCCACCTGAATCCTGCATGGCCACTTCCTTCACCCTCCATTCCTGTTTGGTCCCTTATCATAAGCTCCCCACCCCATCTGCCCTGTCTGTTCATGGCTCTGTGTATCACAGCTCCCAAAGTTGGGGTAGGAATTCTGCCGAGTGCTCCCCCGAATTGGAGGCCATATGCAATCACATACTGAACATGTGTTCCTTGTAGTTGGAAGCACATTTTCTGCTGCATTTACCCATCCATTCTTTCATCCTGCCATTCACTCATGCCCCCACCCACTCACCCACTCACCCACCCACCCACTCACTGGGCACACAGTCCTTCCACCCGTTCTTCTGTCCATCTGTCCTCCCATCCATTCAACCAGCGCTCACCCTGCGCATAGGACTGAGAAGACTCAAAGAGGGCCGTGGGTCTGTTTTAAACCAAAGAACAATACACAAATAAATAAAATAAAAACCAAAAAACCAGAGGGGCCGAGGGGATTACGTCCTGAGGAACTCAGACCAAAAGGATGAGAAAAGGAATTGTTTCCTTTCAGAATCTTTTCTTCAATCACATGTACTGGACATCAACCCCACCCCCACCGCCCACTCCATGCCCAGCCCAGCACTGACCACAGAAAGGTGCCCGATCAATGTCATACTGCAGTCAAAGGGCAAAAGCCGCAGCCTGTGGCTCTGGAAGTCTGGGCTTCAGGCCCACCACACCTGTGAAGTAAGACCCACCCTGACAAACGGTGGCTCAGATGTCCTTTGTTCTGATTTTTGTGGCCTGCATTGTAAGGAAAGGGGACTCCCGGAGCTTCTAACCCAAGACCTGCAGATATGATAAGCTGTATGTGCTAAGAGTTATAAATAGAAACCCCAGCTGAAAGTGGTCACAAGGCTTATTTTGCTTGTGCCAAAAGTGTGGCACACACAGTGCCAGATGTCGGTGGGAGGAAGAGACCCGTGGACATTGTGGTGGAGATTGACTGAGAGCTAGAATGTGACCTGTGGCTTCCATCTGTCTCTTGGTCTTTGGGCTCAAGCCAAGGACCCAGCTCTTGAAAGGCCTCGACCTCCATATGAGCTCCCACGTAAATCTCCAGGTGTCCCACTGTCCCTGTGGGGCAGGGGGAGGCACAGGGTTAATGGGTTTATGTCCCTCAGTGAATATGTCAGAGGGTAATAATGCCACCTCGATATTCTAGGCCAGGAGGGAAGGAAGCCAGCACTCAAGCAGTCCCTACCCAAGTGCCAGGCACTGTGCTTTCACATGCTTCCCCATTCAATCCACACAACGAGGCAGGTCTTTTCATCTCCACTGTGCTGATAGGAAATGGAGGCTCAGAGAGGTTAAGGGGCTTGCCCAAAATCTAACAGCAGGTCAATGGAAGAGGTGAGTCTCAAACTCAGATCTCCTACTCCAAACTGTCCTCGGTGACTCTGGCCCCCAGGAGGTAAGCAGTATTCCTGGGGACACTCTGAGGGTCAGCGACCCTGCTAGGGAAGGACTCTGCTAACTTTTCTTTTCTTTTCTTTTCTTTTTTTTTTTTCTAAGATGGAGTCTTGCTCTGTCACCTAGGCTGGAATGCAGTGGCGCAGTCTCAGCTCACTGCAACCTCTGTCTACCAGTTCAAGCAATTCTCTTGCCTCAGCTTCCTGAGTAGCTAGGATTACAGATGTGTGCCACCATGCCCAGCTAATTTTTTTTGTATTTTTAGTAGAGATGGGATTTCACCATATTGGCCAGGCTGGTCTCGAACTCCTGACCTCAGGTGATCCATCCGCCTTGGCCTCCCAAAGTGCTGGGATTACAGGCATGAGCCACCATGCCCGGCTACTCTCTGCTCACTTTTCTTTCTACCTGTTGATATTTTGAGCCCAAGAGGTACAGCCAGGCCTCAGAGTATGGCAGGGTTTCTCATCCTTGGTACTACTGACATTCAGGCCAGGTAATTCTTTGTCGTGAGAGGCTGTCCTGTGCATCATGGGATATTCAGCAGCATCGCAGCATCCTGGGCCTCTGCTCACTAGATGCCAGTAGCATCCCCTCAGTTGTAACAACCAAAAATGTTACAGGGCATTTCCAAAAGTCTTTGGCAGACAAAATTTTCTCTGGTTGAGAATCACTGGAGTAGCGCTATTTGGCCTGCCTCTTAACAGTTTCCTATTCTCTCTATCCAAGAAGATCTAGATAAGAAGGAAAATGTCCAGTCCGTTTTCACATCTGCGGATAAACAACCAATAACGGTGATAATGATGATAATGGAGATGACCAAAAGCACAATTACTACCATTGATCAAGTGCCTCACGTGTGAGTTACCATGCCAAGTACTTTGTATATGTTTTCTCAGATATATTATTCCTATTTTACAGACAAAGGAGCTGAGGCCCAGAGAGGTTAGGAAACTTGCCCAAGGCATCTGTGCTGACACATGGCAGAGCTCGGATCTATTCGTTTCCTATTGCTGCTCTAACAAGTTATTGCAAATTTAGTGGCTTAAAACAACACACAGTAATTTTCTTTCAGTTTAAGAGGTCAGAATTCTTAAGTTGGTCATAGTGGGCTAAAATCAAAGTGTTAGCAGAGCTGTGTTCCTTCTGGAGGCTCTAGGGGAGAATTCATTTCTGGGCCTTTTCTTGCTTCTTCTGCAAACTGCCTGCATTCCTTGGCTCGTGGCTTCTTCCTCCATCTTCAGACCAGCAGCGTAGCATCATCTTACCTTGCTCTCTCTGATCTCTGCTTCCATCATCACATCTCCTCCTCTCTCTCTGACCCTCCTGCCTTCCGATTATAAAGACCCTTATGATGACATTAGGCCCACTCAGCTAATCCAGGATAGTCTCCTCACCTCAAAGTCA
This sequence comes from Macaca thibetana thibetana, assembly GCF_024542745.1. Classification (NCBI taxonomy): domain Eukaryota; kingdom Metazoa; phylum Chordata; class Mammalia; order Primates; family Cercopithecidae; genus Macaca; species Macaca thibetana. Next base: position 23,504,373 of record NC_065578.1, on the reverse strand, counting down.
TTAACTTAATTACATCTGCAAAGTTCCTTTTGCTGTGTAAACTAACATAGTCTCAGGTTTGGGGGATTAGGATGTTCTTTGGGAGGCCATTATTCAGCTTCCTACATAGGAGTTGGAGTCTTATCTGTCTGATCCCAAGGTTTGCGCTTTGAATCCACTCCTGCTTCGTCTACACTGCCTTTACACGCAGACACATAGGCCAAGCACCGTGGGAGGCATTGAGGTGGATCCGATGTGTGCAGGGGGTGGTAGGCACCAGCAACACATCAGGAGGGCACGCATGGGAAGGGCTGTGACAGATGGACAGAGGAAGAGTCCTGGAGCCGCCGGGCCAGCTGGGGTAGGGGAATAGGGAGTGGGCTCAAGAGGCAGTTGGGCAGGACTGATTCCTTCCCTGCTGAGCAAGCTGATTTCATGTAAGTCTTAGCACCAACCTACTTTCAACCTAACTTCAAAGGTATCTATAGTTCATCTTGTCCTGAAGGACCACTTCAGCCCAGCCCCTGCCAGCCCAAATTCTATCCCATCTGTGGGATTTATTTGCCTAGTTAACTCATAACCAGTCTCAAATCTTCCTTTCTAAAGTTCCTCCCTGCCAAGGGCTTAGAAGGTCTTTTGTCTTGTAAGGACTTTAGTCTTGTAAATGTCTACTAAAGTAGACTGTCTGCTTTAGGGCACTCCCTGGCCAGTTCTGATTTGCAAGCATGTCTTTCAGCTGTCTTGTCCCTCCATGAGCCTCATCAATCCCTTTACAGACTAGAGAAAGTGCACTGGGTTGGTTAGCTGGGCTCTTTCGCAGGCAGGCAGAGCCTTGGACTTCTCCCGGCTCCTCTGAGGCCGTCCAGTAACTTAGGGTGGTTTCTCTAGGCTACTGAACACAAGGAGTTTCCTGTCTGCAGGAAACTTACAGGTCAGAAGGATGAATGCTGGTTGGCCTTATCTTGACATAAACAAAGTTTGGGATACATCTTTTAAACAAAAGAAAGCAGGGGCCGGTCGCAGTGGCTCATGCCTGTAATCCCAGCACTTTGTGAGGCCAAGGCAGGTGGATTACTTGAAGCCAGGAGTTCGAGACCAGCCTGGTCAAATGGTGAAACTCTATCTCTACTAAAAATACAAAAATTAGCCAGACATAGTGGTGGGTGCCTGTAATTTCAGCTACTTGGGAGGCTGAGGCAGGAGAATCGCTTGAACCTGGGAAGCGGAGGTTGAAGTGAGCCAAAATAGTGCCACTGCTCTCCAGCCTGGGCATCACAGCGAGACCTCATCACAAAAAAAAAAAAAAAAAAAGCAGAAAGGAAGAAAGGACTTCTGGCTGGTTAAACAAACCAGATGGAGCATGAGTATCCATCTCTGCTTCATCCTGAACCCCCTGACATATGACAGTAAAGGAATCAAGAATCGAGAGGCATCAACTCTCAAGGCCAAAGGGAACAGAAGAGAAAACAACCACACTGGAGAGAGCCCAGTCCAGGTTTGAAAGCTGGAAAAGCCAATGACTGAGTATGACTTACAGCCTGGAAGAGGCCAAGGCCCAAACCTACAGACTGGGGAAACCAATTAAAGCTGATTCCACTGAAGAAACCCCCCAAGGACTCAGGAGTGAGTGGGTGACAGAGATCACTAAAAGTCAGGGTGCCAGGTGGGGCTAAAAAGAGGAAGACGGGCTGGGCGCGGTGGCTCACGCCTGTCATTCCAGCCCTTTGGGAGGCTGAGACAGGCGGATCACCTGAGGTCAGGGGTTCGAGACCAGGCTGGAACTTGACAAAACACGGTGAGACCCCGTCTCTACTAAAAATATAAGAAATAGCCAGGTGTTGTGGCACCTGCCTGTAGTCCAAGCTACTCAGGAGGCTGAGGCAGGAGAATTGCTTGAACCTGGGAGGCGGAGGTTGCAGTGAGTCCAGATCACGCCATTGCACTCCAGCTTGGATGACAGAGCAAGACTCCATCCCCCTGCCCCCCGAAAAAAAGAGGAAGACAAAAGTTAAGGCACAGCTCCACTCTGCCCCCCTCCACCCCTTCCCTCCATCCTCACCACTGTGGGCCTCCTCCACCCTGCAGAATAGAGTGAGTTCTGCCCCTCTGCAGAGATAGCCAGGAGGAGGTAGACCTGCACTGCCCGACATGACAGCCACATATAGCCACAGCGAGTTAAAGAAAAATGAATTCCACTTAAATACAATTAAAAATGCAGTGCCTCAGTCGCATTAGCCACGTTTCAGCTGCCCGGCATCCGCTGTGGCTGGTGGCTCCTGCGCTGGACAGCACAGGATTGTGTCAAGTCATTTTGGGCAGTGCTGCTGCAGGCTGTGGCCCTCACAGTGTGGTCCATGGATCAGCAGCACTGGCAGCTCTGGTGCTTTGTTGGGAATGTAGACTCTCAGCTCCACTCAGGCCTGCTGGCCAGAACCTACCCCTCGGCCAGACCCCAGGTGATTCATAGGCACATTTGTCTGGGAAGCTTAGCTCTGCCAAAGGCTAATCTCTGGCTGAAAAGGGGAATATCACAGCCTAGGCTCTGGGAAACTGACTAGTCAAAGGGAATAGATCTACAGATACTGATTGACTAGAGAATCCTCTAATACAATGGCCAGGTTCTGTCTAGTCGGCCTATGGAGAGGCTGCTAGTTGACAAGCTCTGCCCACCTCACCTAGAGTTTTGAATGGGTTTTTGTTTATTTATTTATTTATTTTTGAAACAAGGTCTCACTCTGTTGCTCAGGCTGGAGTGCAGTGGTGCAAATCATAGTTCACTGCAGCCTTGGACTCCTGGGCCCAAGTGCAGCCTCCTGAGCAGCTGGGACTACAGGTGCCCACCACCATGTCTGGCTAACTTTTTAAATTTTTAGTTTTGTAGAGATGGGTCTTGCTATGTTGCACAGGCTAGTCTTGAACTCCCAGACTCAAGGGATTCTCTGGCCTCAGCCTCCCAAATCACTAGGATTACAGGCATGAGCCACCACCCCCAGCCTGTGTCTTACTCTTAAATAGGAACAGATAGCCAAGGACCATCAACAGACCTTTGAGAGGAGAAAAGTTCCAAGCATGACAAACAGATAGCAAACAAAACAAATGAACAGATGGAGGCATTTAAGGCAAGTAGAGACAATGCACAGAGCAGAAGAAAACATCAATATATTCAGACAGCTAAGATATTACATCTATAAAACAAGAACAGGATGCTATGAGAAAAGACACTTTTGGGCATGCAAGTCTTTAAAAAAAAAAACAAAAAACAAAAACCCACCCTGCCCCATGCACCTTTTCCCAGGAAGCCCCTAGAGGATGCACCCACTAAAGTGAGGGAGGGATGGAAGGGCAGGGATTCCAGGGACCAGGGGCTCCAGCCTCCAGCAGGAAGGAGCAAGAAGATGCAGAGGTCCGGGCTGCCGGGCACCGTCTGGGGGTAACCAGCCTGACTGGGGTGGGGGAGATTCTGTCAGCCAGATTAAAAATGAAACCTGTAGATTTTCTGATGTGTTTGTCTAGATGGAAAGGAGATCTACTCTTCTCTTCTGTTGGGGAGCTCGGGGGATGAATTTATGATAGAAAACTAAGCACTCAGTCAGGTGTGGTGGCTCTCATCTGTAATCCCAGCACTTTGGGAAGCTGGGGCAGGAGGATTGCTTGAGGCCAGGAGTTTGAGGCCAGCTTGAACAGTATAGTGGGACCCAACCTCTACAAAAAATAAAAATTAGCTGGGCATGGTAGCATGTGTCTGTAGTCCCAGCTATTCAGGAGGCTGATATGGGAGGATCACTTGAGCCCAGGAGGTCAAGGATGCAGTGAGCTGTGATCGCACCACTGCACTCCAACCTGGGAGACAGTGAGAACCTGTCTCAAAAAAAAAAAAACAAAAGAAAGAAAAAGAAAACTAAGCTCCCTCCCCCAACAGGCTTAGGGATTAAAACCCCTCATTTCTATTCCAGCTACCCCCCTTCCCGCCGCACTCCCAATTTCTCTTCACCACACCACACACCCTCTGTGGAGGCTCTAGGAAGCAACTCCTTGTCCCAGGATCCTGGAGACCCCAGTTGGAAAACTCCTGAGTCTATTGCCCTCTCTTCTACAAATGGGGAGACGGAGGGCCAGCAAAGCCCCCAGGAGCATATAGACAGAGGAAGGTTCATTGGTAATTTATTTGGTACTTTTTTTTTTTTGAGACAGTGTCTCATAGGCTGGCGTACAATGGCATGATCTCGGCTCAGTGCAACCTCTGCCTCCCAGGTTCTCGTGCCTCAGCCTCCTGAGTAGCTGGGATTACAGGCACATGCCACCATGCCTGGCTAATACTTTTGTATTTTTAGTACAAAAGGTCTCACTATGTTGCCCAGGCTGGTCTCCAGCTCCTGGCCTCAAGTGATCCACCCGCCTCGGCCTCCCAAAGTGCTGGGATTACAGGCGGGAGCCATTGCGCCCGGCCTATTTGGTGCATTTTTTTAGACCTCCTTTCTAATTCATTCAAAACAAAATGGGTAACAGCAGTAGCAAGAACCAAACCACCCCTAAAGGAGCCATGGCCGGGAGGCAACTTGTGAGATCCCCTCCCTGGCCCACGCGTCTCTCCCTCAAGCTTTCCTTGCAACCACCCTGCTGTTGGAAGGCACTAAGTCTCCCAAAAGCTCAAACTCAGGTTTCTGAGTTACTTCTGCCACCTACAAAAAGCAAGACTATGTAGATGTAGTTGATATCTATGCCATGAACAGGGCAACTGAAAACTTCTGAGAAAAAAAAAACTGGGGATGGAAGTGCAGGAAAAAATTCAAATCCAAATGAGTGCCAGCAATCTCTTTGGAACCAGGTGTGTTGACATCCAGAATCAAGGCCAGGCCAGGCGCGGTGGTTCAAGCCTGTAATCCCAGCACTTTGGGAGGCCAGGGTGGGAGGATCACTTGAGGCCAGGAGCTGGAGGCCACCCTGGGCAATACAGTGAGATCCCATCTCTACAAACAAAAAACAAACAAACAACAACAACAAACAAATACACACACACACAAAAACAGAAAAACAAGGCCAGTGCCTTACAAACTCCAAAAATTTGAGTTTATCCCTAATGAATCTTTCGGTGGCCTCGCTTTTGTTTCTCTGTCTCTTTCTCTGCCTTATTGAAGGGCTTGGCTAACCTCAAAGTGTTTATTAATGAGTTAAGGATGACAATCCTCTGGGAGTATCTGCATTTTAATATGAAATTCTAGGAAATCTAGTGCTCTTTAATTTTAGCATGTGACATCCTTTTTTTTGTTCATTTGTTTGAGACGGAGTCTCGCTCTGTTGCCCAGGCCTGGAGTGTAGTGGCACGATCTTGGCTCACTGGAATCTCTACCTCCTGGGTTCATGTGATTCTGCCTCAGCCTCCTGAGGAGCTGGGATTACAGGCGCCCGCCACTACACCCAGCTAATTTTTTTTTTTTTTTTTTTTTTTTTTTTTGCATTTTCAGTAGAGACAGGGTTTCGTCACATTAGCCAGGCTGGTCTTGAACTCCTGACCTCAGGTGATCCACCTGCCTCGGCCTCCCAAAGTGCTGGGATTACAGGTGTGAGCCACCTGCCCTACATGACATCCTTTCTTTGAGCCCCAAGGTCTTGGTCTATGGGGCTCACTGCCTCACCTGCTTAACACAGTCACCTTGAAAACTCCAAGAGAGGCCTGAGATGGAGGGCAAGAACCCTCGGCTGGAGTTAGGAGCTCTGGATTCTAGTCTCACCCCTGTTACTTACTTGCTGTGTGACCTCGGGCAGGCCACTTGTTCTGTCTGGACTGCAGTTTGCCCTCCTGCAAAGTGAACAGCTGGGGACCAGGGATCTCCCTCTCCGGCCCCTTCCTCCTTGTGACTCTTCCAGCCTCTCACTTGGTTCAGGACGTGGTCCCTCACCCTCCCCGAGGCTTGTTTGCCTCCACACCGTCCATTCCAGAAGGAACACCCCTCCCCTTTCCTGCCAACCCTGGGCCTGGCAGTCACTGGACTCCAGAGAGGACAGGAGTTGGGGAAACAATCCCAGCCGTTCAAGCTGCCCGCGGTGTGTGCTGGCCAGTGGCCAGTCACAATAGGCCCAGAGATACAGAGGGGCGTTTGTCTGGGGGACCTGCGGTGTCATTTAAACCTACACTCTCACCTTGGCCTGCCGCCTGTCTTTTCTTCCCACCCTCTCAAGCAGCAGTGCCAGCCCCTAGCTTTGTCAGGAAGTGGGATGTGGATGTTGCACGGACCTAACTGGCCTTTCTATGGCTGGGAAACTGGACCAAGAAAGGGAGGTGGGGGAACAGGCAGGGGAGCCATCTGTGCAGGGTGGCAGTGTCGAGGGTGGAGGGTGGAGACAGTGAGGGAGGGCAGGAGAAGATCTGGATGGGGCAATGCGGCTGTACAGAGAGGATCAGGATGAGGGAGCTAGTTCCGACTCCTTCACTAACTAGCCAAGTGACTATGGGCAAGGCACTCTCCTCTCCAGGCCTCAGTTTGCTCAGTTTTGTGTTTTTTGGTTTTTTTTGAGAGTGCAATGGTGCGATCTCAGCTCATCACAACCTCTGCCTCCTGGGTTCAAGCGATTCTCCTGCCTCAGCCTTCCTAGTAGCTGGAGTTACAGGCATGTGCCACCACGCCTGGGTAATTTTGTATTTTTAGTAGAGAAGGGGTTTCACAACGTTGGTCAGGCTGGTCTCGAACTCCTGACCTCAGGTGACCTGCCCGCCTCGGCCTCCCAAAGTGCTGGGATTACAGGCGTGAGCCACCATGCCCGGCCAGTTTCCTCAGTTTTAAAATGGGGCAATTGCTCCTAATCTGTGAGGACTGGGTTAAATACAATGATGAGCTTGCAAATGCCCAGTGTGGCTTGGTGAAGACAAGGATTTGGACTCAGATGGACCTAGGTTCAGATTCTGCCTCTGCCACCTTTAAACTCACTGTTGTAGACAAATTATTCGCCCTCCAGGAGCCTCATTTTCTCATCTGGATTATAAGGATCAAATAAGAGCTGACAGAAAGCACCTGCCCAACAAACCTGTCTGAACGAATGAAGACTCAGCCGGGTGCATTGTGACTTCTGGGGGCCCTCCCCGCACAATCCGTTTTCGTGGGCTCTAAAAATTTTATTTTTTTTCCAACCTGAGGGAAAAAAACTGAAACTTTTTTTCTGCTCTAAAAGTTCTTTCCCCTGCTTGATTTTAAAGAAATTAAAACATCTTTTTTTTTTTTTTTAAAAATCTGAGATGAAGTCTCGCTCTGTCGCCCGGGCTGGAGTGCAATGGCACAATCTCGGGTCACTGCAACCTCCGCCTCCCAGAAATTAAAACATCATAATGGGCCCTTAAAAGTATTATGGGCCTTGGCCAGGCATGGTGGCTCATGACTGTAATCCCAGCACTTTGGGAGGCCAAGGTGGGCGGATCACCTGAGGTCAGGAGTTCAAGACCAGCCTGGTCAACATGTTAAAACCATGTCTCTACAAAAATACAAAAATTAGCCAGGCATGATGGTGGGTGCCTGTAATCCCAGCTACTTGGGAGGTTGAGGTGGAAGAATTGCTTGAACCCGGGAGGCAGTGGTTGCAGTGAACCAAGATCATGCCACTGCACTTCAGCCTGGGCGACAGAGTAAGATTCCATCTCAAAAAAAAAAAAAAAAAAAAATGTGTTTTGGGCCTTGTCTACTGTGCTTAGTGGTCCTGGTACTGCTGGTTCAGGGTCCTCTCAGAGCTGACCTGTCCTGGACACCGTCTCCAATGTCTACTGGTCCTCTCATGTTGTCTCTGAAGAATCTGCTGCAGAGCTCAGAGTCCTGGGACATGGTATATGTCAGGGTTCTCCAGAGAGACGGGATCAATAGGTTATACAGATGCAGAAGAGGGGACTTACTAGGGGAATGGGCTCATGCGATTGCAGAGGCTGAGAAGTCCGGTGACAGGCCATCTGCAAGCTGAGGACCTTGGGACGTAAGGAGCATGGCTCAGTCCAAGCCCGAAGGCCTCAGCACCAGGGACACCAACGATATAACTCTCAGTCCCATTGGCCGGGTGCGGTGGCTCACACCTGTAATCCCAGCACTTTGGGAGGCCGAGGTGGGCAGATCACTTGAGGTCAGGAGTTCGAGACCAGCCTGGCCAACACGGTGAAACCCTGTCTCCACTAAAAATACAAAAATTAGCTGGGCACGGTGGCATGCACCTGCAATCCCAGCTACTCAGCAGCACCTGCAATCCCAGCTACTCAGCAGGCTGAGGCAGGAGAATCACTTCAACCCGGGAAACGGAGATTACAGTGAGCCAAGATTGTACCACTGCACTCTAGCCTAGGCAACAGAGCAAGACTCCGTCTCAAAAACAAACGAACAAACAAACAAGCAAACAAAAACCCTCTCAGTCCCAGGCTGAAGGCTTGAGCACCTGGGGGCCACTGTGTGAGCCCTAGAGTCCAAGGGCCGGGGGACCTAGAGTTCTGCTGTGTAACACAGGAGATGAGCGTATCCCAGCTCCAGGAGCTAGACTGACACATTCCCCCTTTTTTCTGTTTTTTGTCCTCTCTGGGTCCCCAGCAGAGTGCGTGGTGTCACCCACACTGAGAGCAGATCTTCCCTATCTAGTTCACTCAGACTCGCTCGTTCATCTCTTCTGGAAACACCATCGCAGACACGCCCCAAAATAATGCTTTACCAGGTTTCTAGGTTTCTTTTCTAATTTTAATTATATTTTTTGTGGAGATGGGGTTTTCCTATGTTGCCCAGGCTGATCTCGAACTCCTGGGCTCAAGAGAGCCTCCTACTTTGGCCTCCCAAAGTTCTGAGATTACAGGTGTGAGCCGCCAGGCCTGGCTGGTTTCTAGGTTTCTCAGTCCAGTCAAGTTTTTGTTTTCGTTTCTTTTTTGCAGGGGGGACAGAGTCTTGCTATGTCGCTCATGCTGGAGTGCAATGGTGCGATCTTCGCTCACTGCAACCTCTGCCTCCCAGGTTCAAGTGAGTCTCCTGCCTCAGCCTCCTGAGTAGCTAGGATTACAGGCACGCACTGCCATGCCTGGCTAATTTCTGTATTTTTAGTAAAGACGGGGTTTTGCCATTTTGGCCAGGTTGGTCTCAAACTCCTGACCTCGTGATCCACCACCTTGGCCTCTCAAAGTGCTGAGATTACAGGCGTGAGCCACTGCGCCCAGCCCCGGTCAAGTTGATACCTAAAATTAACCATCATAGACACTGACGCCTCGCCCTCTACAGAGCTGAGCTCAGGGGTCCGTGCTTGAGCCGAACCGCCTGGTTTCAATGTGATATGAGTCCTGTCCCTGAAGGCTGATGGGACCCGGGAGAACCTCAAGTGTGAAGGCTGGGAGGACCCAGGTCTGCCCCGTAGACAGGCGTGGAGGTGTGTGAGCAGGGCCTGGCTTTCCTAGACCTGGGGTGTAGGGCATGGACACTTACCACCCAGTCATGGTTGTTCCTTCTGGGCGCCTCTTCCATGCCCACCACTGGGCACAGGCTTCATGTTCACAGTCCCATTGGATCCTTATCAAACTCCATTCTGCTTCACACCCAGGGTCACTGAGGCTCTGAGAGACTGAGTAAATCGTCCAAAATCACAGAGCTACTGGGGCAGGATTGGGACCCAGTTTTCTGCTTCCCAAACCAGGGCCTGGCAGCACCCATCCTGCCCGCTCCTTGACGTGTCAGAGGAAAAGTGGAAGAGACTTTTAGGACGTGCGGAACGTGTGAGGCAAGTGTGAGCCGGGGGTTCAGGAAATGCAAACATCAGCAGGAAAGAGGTCTGGAGAAGGATGTGGTGGGTGTGCTGGTGTGCTGGTATGCTGAGCTCTCCAGGGGACCTGTGTACTCCTAGGGGGAGGGGGCTGAGCAGTGGGGAGGGGCAGTGAGTGTGTGGGCAAGTGTGTAAGCGAGTGTGCATCTGTGGGCTGGTGTGTCCAGAGCTGGCCTGGCAGGGGGAGCTTGGCCAGGCGGGGCTAGCAGCTTCTTCACTTCCTCACTGAGCTACCCAGAACCATATCTGTTACCCATGAACCATAGCAGGTGCCAGGCTCAGCCCCAACCTGCACCATTCAGTGACCACTGACTGCCTCGGGAAAGAGCAGGTCAGAGGCACAGGAAAGAAGGGGCTGATGGGGGTCGGAGCCTCAGACCTGACATTTACCTTGGACAGGAGAGTCCTTCTTGGGGATGCGGAGCCCATCTCCACCTCCAAGTCACATCCCAGTGGGGACCCCCTCAGTGTGATCCATCCACCCTACGGTGGAGAGGATAGAAAAGCCCTCTCACCTTAAAATCCATCAGCTGTACAGCCACCCCAGAGGACTTTCTAGAAACACATCTGACCATGCTCGCCACTGCCCCAACCTTGGGTGGCTACTCATCAGCTAAGGTGAATGAAGTCCCAGTCCTCAGCCAGGCTTTCACCACCTGGCAGCATCTAGATCTGTGCTGTCCAGTGTGGTGGCCCCTGGTCACACGTGGCTATTTGAGCCTCTCAAATGTGGCTGCTGTGAGTTACAATGTATTTTAAGCGCAAAATGCCCATGGGATTACAAGGATTTAGGACAAAATACAAGAATGTAAAACATCTCATTCATAATTTTTTTCTGCTGGGCCTGGTGGCTCACGCCTGTAATCCCAACAATTTGGGAGGCCGAGGCAGGCGGATCACTTAAGGTCAGGAATTTGTGACCAGCCTGGCCAATATGGTGAAACCTCGTGTCTACTAAAAATACAAAACTTAGCCAGGTGTGGTGGTGTGCACCTGTTACCCTAGCTACTCAGGAGGCTGAGGTAGGAGAATCGCTTGAACCTGGGAGGCAGAGGCAGTGAGCTGAGATCGTGCCACCACACTCCAGCCTGGGTGACAGAGCGAGACTCCATCTCAAAGAAAAAAAAAAAAATACACACACACACACACACACGTATATATGTATATATGTATTATATATAATGCGTATATATAATATGTATTATATATAATGTATATATAATGATTTTTTTCTGTTGATTAGATATGGAAATGTTCATATTTGGAATACACTGAGCTATATAAAATATCAAAATTTACCCTGTTTCTTTTTTCTTTCTTTTTAAGATGGAGTCTTGCTCTGTCACCCAGGCTGGAGAGCAATGCCGTGATCTCGGCTCACTGCAACCCCAGCCTCCTGGGTTCAAGTGATTCTCCTGCCTCAGCCTCCCAAGTAGCTGGGATTGTAGCCATCTACCACTATGCCTGGCTAATTTTTGTATTTTATTTTATTATTATTATTTTTGAGACGGAGTCTCGCTCTGTCGCCCAGACTGGAGTGCGGTGGCGCCATCTCGGCTCACTGCAGGCTCTGCCTCCTGGGTTCACGCCATTCTCCTGCCTCAGCCTCCTGAGAAGGTGGGACCACAGGCACCCGCCACCACACCTGGCTAATTTTTTGTATTTTTAGTAGAGACAAAGTTTCACTGTGTTAGCCAGGATGGTCTCGATCTCCTGACCCTGTGATCTGCCTGCCTCAGCCTCCGAAAGTGCTGGGCCACCGTGCCCGGCCCTCTTTTTACTTTTTTAATGTGGCTACCAGGACATTTACAATTACATATGTGGCTCACATTATATTGGACAACACCAAATCACACTCTGTCCTTCTCTCTTTGCTTTATACCCAAGGACGCTGAGAACTCCAAGAAAAGTCTCAGTGTCCCTGGGTGTGAAGCAGAATGGGATTTGATGAGGATCCAATAGGACTGTAACCATGAAGGCCATGCTCAGTGGTGGGCATAGCAGAGGCGCCCAGGAGCAATTATGACTGGGTGGTAAGTGTCCACCACCCATACCCTCCCCCTACCAACACCAATTCATTCATTTGTTCATACATTCATTCATTCAGGAAATATCCATTAATCATATATTAGGAGCTAGAGACTGTGGCACTGAGCAAGGATTGGGCACAGGGCACCTGGCATGTGCCTTCCCCCATGTGTGGTCTGCATCACCAGGAAGCAGATGCGACACTAACAAAGAGGTGCTGTGAGCTCAGAGGCTGAGGGTGCTGAGCAGGGGCCTGGGGGAGGGCAGGCCACCTGGAGCAGTGGAATTTGAGTGGCACCATGGGGTCATTAAACTCTTCGGCTGTGGGGTCAGACTGACCTGGATCTGAATCCTAGGACTATAATAATAGCTTGTATGTACTTAGTTCTAAGTGCTAAGCCCCCTGTTAAGTACTTTGTTTGTTTGTTTGTTTGTTTATGTATTTGGTTTTTGAGTGAGATCTTACTCTGTTGCCCAGGCTGGAGTGCAGTGGTGCAATCACGGCTCACTGCAGCCTTGACTTTCCCAGCTCAAGGGATCCTCTCATCTGCACCTCCCAAGCAGCTGGAACTACAGGTGCACGCCACTGCACTCGACTAATTTTTACTTTTTTCTTTTTGGTAGAGATGGGGTCTAACTTACTTTATGTTTATTTGAGTGTCTCTCCACCCTAAGCAAAAAGCGTATTGTTTGTGAAAATTTCTAGGTCGGGCATGATGACTCACGCCTGTAATCCCAGCAGTTTGGGCGGCCAAGGTGGGCAGACTGCTTGAGCTCAGGAGTTCGAGAGCAGCCTGGGCAACATAGGGAGACCCCGTCTCTACAAAAAAAAAAAAAAAAAAAAAATTAGCCAGGCGTGGTGGCTCACACCTGTGGTCCCATCTAGAGGTTGAGGTGGGAGATCACTTGAGCCCAGGAGTTCAAGGCTGCAGTGAGCCATGATTGTGCCACTGTACTCCAGCCTGGGTCACAGAGCAAGAAAAATTGTCTCAAAAAAAATTTTTTTAAGTGAGGAAACTGAGGCCCCAGGAGGTTGAGTAACTTGTCCAAGGTCACCAACTGAGGAAGGACGTGACCCCAAAGAATCTGACTTCAGAGTCTGCTCCACGTTTTGAAGGCTTGAAGAGGAGAATTTAATGAGCACTTACTATGTGCCAAGCACTTTTCTGAACACTTTATAAATAAGCTTTTATTCGTATAGTTTACATTTTTATTTGTATAACTCATTTCATTCCATGTCAGCCCTAGGAGGTGGGTACCGTTATTTCCATTTTACAGGTAGAGAAACTGAGGCCCAGAGAGACTAAGTATCCTGAGGTCACACAGCCAGTGAAAGCGGCAGAACTAGGTGGAACTTAGGCCAAATACGCCAGAGTTCATGCTTTTGGCCACTCCACTTTACTGCTGCCGCTCAATCAATGCACATTGTTATTATTATTATTTGACTGAGACTTTATGAGGTGGGAAGGGAAGAATGCCAGTCTAGCTGGGAAGAACAAGGGAAGTGAAGTCTGGGGAGGAGGGGGTGGGAACGGGCACATTAGGGAAGGAAAGTGTAGGATTTCGTGAGTGGGTGGAAGACCGAAGGTCACAGCAGAGTGAAGTCTAGTGCCCAGGGAGGGCCAGAGTGGAGCCTAGATTCAAGAAATATGTTGGGGCCGGGCATGGTATCTCATGCCTGTAATCCCAGCACTTTGGGAAGCCGAAGCAGGTGGATCACCTGAGGTCAGGAGTTTGAGATCGGCCTGGCCAACATGGTGAAACCCCGTCTCTACTAAAAATACAAAAATCAGCCGGGTATGGTGGCAGGTGCCTGTAATCCCAGCTACTCAGGAGGCTGAGGTGGGAGAATCACTTGAATCTAGAGGTTGCAGTGAGCCGAGATCACACCATTGGGCGACAGAGCAAGTCTTCAAAGAAACAAAACAAAACAAAAAACATATTGGGAATTAAAGCTGTGGAAGGACTTCCTCCACAGTAAGAAACTACCATGCTCTGGGCTCTCAAGAACCCCTATACTATGAGCTGGGTATGGTGACACATGCCGGTAGTCCTAGCTACTTAGAAGGCTTATTCAGAGCTACTTGGAAGGCTGAGGCAGGAGGATCTCTTGAGCCCAGGAGTTTGAGTCCAGCCTGGGCAATATATCAAGACCCCTGCCTCTAACAACAACAACAAAAAGGATCCCTATTACGGGATTAGTTTGTTGTGGATTCAGTTTGAGATGCTTGAAAATGAACCAGTAGTGGTCATAGCCAAACTGACCTGGCTCGGCTGGCTGGCCTTCAGAAAGTTACTTAACCTCTCTGTGCCTACATCTCCTTTTCTGTAAAGTGGAGGTAATAACAGGACCCTCTTCATGGGGTTGCTATTTAATACTACTACCACTAATAATAAATATAAAGTCTCTGGCAGTGTTCGGCACAAAGCAGCCCTTTAATACATTTCCTTTCTCTCCCCTCCTCCACCTCTAAGATCTCCCCAAACCCCCAGCCACACAAGAATCGAGGTTAAAATCAGCAATGGATCTAGCACCACCGAGGTTCCCGAGGTCAGTAAGGCGAGGGAGGAAGAAGAGAGGGCAATGTCAAGCCATCCAGTTTCCAAATGTATCTAAGACAGAAAAAGGAATAACTAGAACTTGTTTCCCTCTCCTTCCTGCTGTGTCAACTCCGAGTTACATAACTGAGCTTCTCTGTGAGGTGCCTCATAGGGGCCTCCAGGAGGCAGGGTTGGCAGTGACATAAATATTTCTGTGCTCTCTGCCCCCGGGCTCAGGTTCTGAGCAAATACCACAGCCTGAGAGGGAGGCCGTGACAAGGAGGAAGCTCTGGGCTGTGAGTTGCCCCGTGTTCCAGGCCCAGCCCTGCCTGGAAGGATGTGAACGGGTCACAGGCGGGTGCCTAATTAGGTGACGAGCGGTCACGGGAGTGTGACCTGGAAGGAGAGATTCCAGTACGGCCAGGGCGTCACAGAACCCTTGGTCGATTCTCTCCATGGATAGAATCAAGCCCACTCTCCTGCCCCACCTGGTATTCAATGCCCTTTACAATCCATTCCCCGTCACCTCTCTCCTGCCTCCTCTCCCATCCCATCTGGGCACCCACGTACTCCACACCGCGGCTCCTTGAGACTATTGAGTTTTCCCCAAGATTTGTCCCCTCTCTGGGAATGTCCTCCACTTCTTGCCTCCTCCATGAGCTAGAAAGGGGGTGGAGGAGACAGAGATAAGAGCTTTAGAATTAAACTGGGGATTGAACTCCGGCTTAGTCGTGTCCCCTTGGGCTCACGACTTAGCCTCCACGCCTGTTTCCTCAACCGTAAAGGAGGCTTTGTGACTCCTCTCTAGTTTTCTTGTGACACTCAAAGGAGATGATAATTGTTAATATTAAGTGTCAATCACTTAGCCTTACTGTATCGACCAGGCCTGTGTAAGGGTTTGGTATGCCTAAGTCGCTTTAGCAGTGCACGTTAACCCCCTAGCAGAATGCCTGGGCCTAGTGGGTGCTGATAATCTCAGCTCCTTTTTCTCCAAGACCTGCCCAAAGCCTCTCCTCCTATCTCAAGGAGGTCAGGCTCCTCTGAGACTCTTCACAGCATCTCATAGGTACCTTAGTGATAGCACTTACCACATGAAAGTGTTGTTTTCGGTAGGGAGGTCCAGCTTCCTTTCTATTCTAGGTGCTCCCTGGGGGACAGACCTGCCTTAGTCATAGCCATCCTGCCAGCACCCAGCACAAGGCCTGCCATTTAGAAGGCACTTGAATGAATAAACGCGTGAATGCGTGCGTGCATATAGGCTGCATGGAAGAGATGGGCTTAGGCAGGTACCTGAGGATGGGTTGGTTCCGAACATACGCTTGACTCTCTGGGGTCCGGCTCCCTGAGCTCAGGGCCTGGGCCCTCTCAGCTCCATGCAGACTCAAGGGGCAAGTCACAGCCTCCTTTGTACTTTTACATTGGATATTGGGTATTTTTATAGCAAAAAAAAAAAAAACAGGATATTTGTCCCGGCAAAGAGTTTTTGGGCCACGAGTCATCCAAGAGGGAATCTAGAAGCTATGGACTGGAGTTTCCAGGATTCAGGTTTATGAATCATAGACTCACCTCCACAGTGCCTGGTCTGGCATTGTACCTAGCATACAATAATTGTCTAATAAATGCTTAGTGGATTTGAGGCGGTGTGCTTTTTATGCCATGGTGGCGCTGGGATATGTAACTGTGAAGGAATAGAAGCCTCCAGCCTCTTCCCTGGGGAGCCACCTGTTGAAGGAACTAGAATTACAGACCTTTGCTTTCTGCACGGTTTCTACATTGTTCCAATAGCAATGATCATTTCCAACTTGCTGCAGAATAAAGTTCTAATGATCTGTTGTGGGAATCAAGGTCTTCCATGAACTTGCCTCAGTCTTACTGCACCAGCCCCTGTCTCCTCCTCCCTTCCCCCCGCCAGGCAGAAAGAGCAATTTCCTGTCTCCAAAACTCACCAGTGCTTCCCAGCTATGCAAATTGCAGTTTCCAAAGACAACCTCATAATATCTCCCATTCCATATTCTCTCCTGTAGTGTGAACCGGCCACGGCCCACATCAAGAGGCAGAGTCCATTTCTCCACTCCCTTGAGTCTGGGTGGGCCCTGTGACTGCTTAGACCACTAGAATATGTCAGAAATGGCCCAGGCGCATGGCTCATACCTGTCATCCCAGCATTTGGGGAGGCTGAAGTGGGAGGACCACTTGAGCCCAGGAGTTAGAGACCAGCCTGGGAGCATTAGTTTGTTTTCTTACTGCTGTAAAGAACTGCCCAAGACTGGGTAATTTATAAAGGAAAGAGGTTTAACTGCCTCGAAGTCCGGCACGGCTGTGGAGGCCTCAGGAAACTTACAATCGTGGAGGAAGGAGAAGGGGAAGCAAGGTAACTTCTTCACAAGGCGGCAGGTAGGAGAAGTGCCAAGTGAAAGGGGAAGAGCCCCTTATAGAACCATCAGATCTCATGAGAACTCACTCACTATCATGAGAACAGCATGCAGGAAACCACCACAGTGATTCAATTACCTCCATCTGGTCTCTCCCTTGACAAGTGGGTATTAAGGGGATTACAATTCAAGATGAAATTTGGGTGGGGACATAAAGCCTAACCATATCACTGGGCAAGGGTGAGACCCTGTCTCTACAAACACACACACACACACACACACACACACATACACACAAATTAGCCAGGTGTGGTGGTGCGCACCTGTAGTCTCACCTACTCGAGAGGCTGGTGAAATTAAGAATATGAAAGACCAGGAAGAAGAGCAGGGAGAAATAACAGATGCCATACAAAGCAAGAAAAATCAGGTTGGCGTTATACTTCTCAACAGCAATACCCGATAAAGGAAGTCAAAGAAGTGAGGTGGGTGGATTGATTGAACCAGGAGGTGGAGGCTGCAGTGAGCCATGATCACGCCACTGCACTCCAGCCTGGGTGACAGAGTGAGACTCTATCTCAAAACACACACACACACACACACACACACACACACACACACACACACACAATCTTCTATCGCTTCTAAAAATGGAAAACCAGTGTCACTTGCCATTAATAGAAGGTAACAATGACATAAATTAGATGAAATAGATCAATGTCATTAAATTTTAGCTAGACAGTGTCACCTCCCAAACTGTCCAAGCCCAGGATTCACTCTCTCCTTGTTGAAAAGATGAACAAGTGTTGCCGTGACATTGGTACCCAGACTCTGGGTTCCAATATCTGGGCAGTTACAGTGTATCAGCTTCCAGGTCACTGGATCCAGGATGTATGTGTCCTTGAATTCAACAGTTCCCTGTCAAGTTCAGTTTCAATCTCCAGGGCAGCCTTGAGATTCTTCCACTTTCCTAGCTATGGCAGATGCTGTAGCTCCCCAGTCTGGCCAGTTCTGCAGTATTTTGGGAGCCTCTAGCCTTTCCTATATTTAAAAACAAAAACAAAACCAAAAAACCAAAAAATGAGGTGTATAAAATCCCCTCCTGCCTAAAATGCCAAGTATTGCACTGAAGCCTGACTTCCCACAGCTCTTGCAGGATCTCCTGAACATTTCTTTTATTATTTATTTCCTGCAAGAGTATTTTCAATGTGGGTCTTTGTGCATTCCACCTTCTGAGGCTTTATTTGCCTAAGAATATTTTTATTGTGACCTCATGTTTGAATGACAAATTGGCTGGCTTTAAAATTCTGGATTGAAAGAGTTCTTTTTTAAAAATTACTAGTGACATCACTTCTTTGACTTTCTTTATCGGGTATTGCTGTTGAGAAGTATAATGCCAATCCAATTCTTGTTCCTTTGTACGCCATCTGTTATTTCTCCCTGCTCTTCTTCCTGGTCTTTCATATTCTTAATCTCTCCATGATACCTATGTGCGAATTTTTCCTTATTCTTTTCTACTGTTGGTTACTCTATGAGCCCTTTCAATCTGCACTCATTAAAAAAAATTTTGGAACATTTAAATCTCCATTATTTCTTCAATTATTTATTTCCTCATCTCCACTTTTATTTTTCTTTCCTTTTGGGAATCGTACGTCTACTCTCCATCTCTCTCAGCATTTTTTTTTGAGACAATCTCACTGTGTTGCCCAGGCTGGAGTGCAGTGGCGTGATTTCAGGTCACTGCAACCTCCAATCTCCCGGGTTCAAGTGATCCTCCTCTTGCCTCAGCCTCCCGAGTAGCTGGGATTACAGGCATCCACCACCACACTCAGCTAATTTTTGTATTTTTAGTAGTGATGGGGTTTTACCATGTTGGCCAGGCTGGTCTCAAACTCCTGACCTCAAATGATCTACCTGCCTCGGCCTCCCAAAATGCTGGGATTACAGGCGTGAGCCACTGCGCCTGGCCTCTCTCAGCTTTTCTTTTCTATGTGTTGTCTCTGTTTCTTTCCCTGTTGCTTCTGGGGATAATTCTCAATCTGATCATCCTATCTACTCGCAAATTCTTCAATTGTATCCATCCTGATATTCAGGCCATCTATTATGTCTTTTATTTTTTAAATCTTAAATTTTTCATAGCTAATGTTTTGGCTTGGTTCTCTCTTATGACTTCTTTTTTTCCTCTTCATTGCAGCAGTTTTTTAATGAAAGCTGTATGTAAGATTACTTTATTCCTACATCTTCCCAATTGCATTTTCCTTGTATTTGGGCTTTTCTATTCCTACTTGGTGAGATTTAGCTTTCTGCTCAAGGATCTCAGTCTTCGCTCAGGGTTAAGCGCCCTGCTGGGGCGAATGGCCAGCCTTCTCCCCCTGCACATGTCCAATGCAGATAACATATTTCTTCCCATAAACTTGGACCACTTTGCTAATTTGCTGACCTCTGTAGGGTGCTTGTGCAAACTGAGCTTCTTCATGCTTTCAGATGGGCATGGACCGAACATTATACTTCTGTCTCAGCTCTTTGGAAAGAGGAGAAGACATAATCTTCCCGTAAATATGGGAAGCTGCATTACAATACCGCTTATGGTTGTTGTGAGAGTCACAAAGATTTCTTGACTTTCAGAAGTCCCTTAATTTCTGTTTTTGTTTGTTTGTTTTTGTTTTTGAGAAGAAGTTTCTTTGTTGTTGCCTAGGCTGGAGTACAATGACGTGATCTGGGCTCACCACAACCTCCGCCTCCTGGGTTCCAGTGATTCTCCTGCCTCAGCCTCCCGAAGTAGATGGGATTACCGGTATGCATCACCATGCCCGGCTAATTTTGTATTTTTAGTAGAGACGGGGTTTCCCCATGTTGGTCAGGCTGGTCTTGAACTCCTGACCTCAGGTGATCTGCCCACCTCAGCCTCCCAAATTGCTGGGACTACAGGCCACCATGCCCGGCCCAGTCACTGAATTTCATTTTGGCCACTGTTGCTTTCTCAGTGATAGCTGAGAAAGGGAAGTGCCTGTGACTTCTTGTTCTTACATTATTTCATGAATTTCTTCCTTTATCTCCTTAAGTATAATCATGCTTTACTTTAAAATCTTGATCCATCTGCTTCAATAATTCTGCTCTGAATGGCATATGTGGTTTGATTTATCTTTTTTTTTTTTTTTTTTTTTTTTTTGAGACGGAGTCTGGCTCTGTCGTCCAGGCTGGAGTGCAGTGGCCGGATCTCAGCTCACTGCAAGCTCTGCCTCCCAGGTTTATGCCATTCTCCTGCCTCAGCCTCCCGAGTAGCTGGGACTACAGGCGCCCGCCACCTCGCCCGGCTAGTTTTTGTATTTTTTAGTAGAGACAGGGTTTCACCGTGTTAGCCAGGATGGTCTCGATCTCCTGACCTCGTGATTCGCCCATCTCGGCCTCCCAAAGTGCTGGGATTACAGGCTTGAGCCACTGCGCCCGGCCGATTTATCTTTCTTTTGTAGTAGCTGCACTTCTCAAGTGTCTAATTATTCCAGCAGGTGAGTTCATGTCCCCCCAGGGATGCCAGCTCTCTGTCTGGTAATGTGCCCTGGAGAAAGGGCATAAGGAGGGGGAAGGGATGAGCCCCAGGGCAGGAAGCCATGCAAGCATCCTTGGCTTTTCTGCCTGGCACTCTGCCAGCTTCACCTTTAAGTTCCCAGAGAAAAGCAGGCTCAGTAGGAGGTAGACTCTGCTTGGGAGATTCTCCCAGCTGGGGGTGAGGATGGGACTTTAGGGGTATTAGTGGGGAAGTCAACGCCTGATCCCCTGCTTCTTTTTATAATTCCTCACTCCAGCAGGGCTGTAGCTGCCAATATGTGCACCAAAGTGACAGGCAGTGATTGTTTCAAGACAAAGAGCAGGGGAGCCGAAGCAGGTGAGCTTCTCTGAAGGACAGAGCAGTGGGTGGAAAGGGCAAGAGTTCAGGCTCTGGGGTCTGTCAAGCATTCGTTCATTCCACATTGAAAGCTGGTATGTGGCGGGCATTGTGTTGGGTGATAGGGAGACAGTGGGGAACCGGGCACAGTCCTCACCCTCAGGGAGGTTACAGTCTGACAACAAACTAACAGACGTGGATCCATGTTGGCACTGCCAGCTGGGCAACTCGCTTAGTCTTTCCAAGCCTCAGTTTCTTCATCTGCAAGATGGAGATGATAATAGCACTAATGTATAGGGTTCCTAAGGCTTATCAGGAGACAAGGCTGCAAAGTGATTCGTAGAATGCCTGGCACTTGAAGGCTCTCAAAAATGTTAATTATTGTTGTCATTATTGTGACTAATGATGCTGTTACTGGGAATGAGGAACTTGGAGCTGTTTAGAAAAAAGATAAATGAATTGCTTTTCATCCTCTGGGCAAACCAGTTACCCTTAGGAGACAGAACATTCAGAATTTCAAAGAAAGAGGATTGAGTGGGCGTGGCTCTTAAAAAGTTGAGGTAAAAAGCAGCAAGGCAAAGAAACAAAACAAGTTTCATTTTCTAGCAAGAACTATTAATATCATTAAAGGTTTTCAGATTTTGGATAACTGATCTCCTTCTCCAGTTCTTCGTCCCTCCCCTCCTCCTTTTTTTTTTGAGATAAAGTCTCGCTCTTGTCCCCAGGCTGGAGTGCAGTGGTGTGATCTCGGCTCACTGCAACCTCCGCCTCCCAGATTCAAGCAATTCTCCTCCCTCAGCATCCCTAGTAGGGGTATTACAGGTGTGTACCCATCACACCTGGCTAATTTTTTAATTTTAAGTAGAGACAGGGTTTCACCATACTGGCCAGGCTGGTCTCGAACTCCTGACCTCAGGTGATCCGCCCTCCTCGGCCTCCCAAAGTGCTGGGATTATAGGCGTGAGTCATTGCACCGGGATGATTTTAAATATTTCTTATGGGGCATGGGGCCCATGAAGGCAAAATTGCCCCAGGCTCAGGGAAGTCAGAATGCATCCCCAAGGACACCATGGAACAATAATACTCATCTCTGGGGGTGTTAAAGGGCCAGGGCTTGTATAGCACTCAGCACTGTGTGGGCACCTAAGAAGCTCTCGGCAAGCAAGTTAACCATTTGTTTCCTCTATGAACTACAAGTTGAAACCTTAGGAAACCTCCAGGTGGGTCATGGGATTGGGCACAGCAGTGAGGGGAAGTCGCACAATTGCTTTTTTTTTTTTTTTTTTTTTTCTATGAGATAGGGTCTTGCTCTGTTTCCCAGGCTGGAGTGCAGTGGTGCCATCACGGCTCACGACAGCCTCAACCTCCTGGGCTTGATTCTCCCACCTCGGCCTCCTGAATAGCTGGGACCACAGGCGCACAACACCACGCTTGCTAAAGTTTTTGTTATTTGTAGAGACAGGGTCTCCCTATGTTGGCCAGACTGGTCTCAAACTCCCGGGCTCAAGTGATCCTCCTGCCTTGGCATGAGCCACCACCCCAGGCCCACATTTGTTTTTTATTACGTGACAGACTAAGGAAATACCCCAGTTGGAGGAACAGATGAAAACTTCAAAGCAAGGCCACTGTGTTTTGGGGTGTGCAAGAAACCAGACAGGCAGCAAAAAGAGCTCTTTCTGAATTCCCAGTGCAGGTGTTAGCAAGCACTGAAGAGGTAGGTCGAGTCAATGAACAAATGAATGAACCAATAATGAGGGAATTGTGGGAGGAATTTTTAAATCCTGAGGTTGTTTGCCCCAAAAGGTAGCTCCCCAGACACAAGTTTCTTCGGAGGCAAAGGGAAACTTTTTTTTTTTTTTGAGGTGGAGTCTGGCTCTGTCTCCCAGGCTGGAGTGCAGTGGCGCGATCTCAGCTCACTGCAAGCTCCACCTCCCGGGTTCACGCCATTCTCCTGCCTCAGCCTCCGGAGTAGCTGGGACTACAGGTGCCCGCCACCACGCCTAGCTAATTTTTCGTGTTTTTAGTAGAGACGGGGTTTCACCATGTTAGCCAGGATGGTCTTGATCTCCTGACTTCATGCGTGATCCGCCTGCTTCAGCCTCCCAAAGTGCTGGGATTACAGACGTGAGCCACCGTGCCTGGCCACAAATTCTTAATAGGTGATTGCAGAGGGTACTATCGTCTCTGGTTAAATTAGGAAACTGAGGCTCAGAGAGGTAATGTGGCTTGAGGCAGAGTACAGGGCTTAACACCCTGCTCATCTCTGCCTCCTCGGGGCTGTTACTTGGAGCAAAGCCCTCCAAGCCCAGAGGCCCCAAGCAGGTACCGGCCCCACAAGGGCCCCCATAGTTCAGGTGTGTCCAGCCCAAGCAGGAGGCCCCTCGGAGAAGGCCTGAGCCCAGCTAGAGAACAGGCTTCTCTGTCTTAGAGGTTGGCACGCCCTCTGTTCCTTCCTTAGACTAAACTGCAGCCACTACCTTGGGGAATTTCAAACCACATGAGAAGGTCCCACCATCCAGCTCCAGCTCTGGTTCCACCCCCTCAGCTTCACCTACACCCCTACCCTGCTCAGGAATCTACCGAGACTCACTGCTGGCTCTTTTCTTGACTCAGTCCCCTTCCTTCTTCCTGCCTCCTCCTGCCCACCTAGGATCTGTACTTCTGATTAGTAATTCATTTCAGTGTAAACAGCAAGACATCCATCCTTCTAGGTCCCAAAGAAAAGAGCAGGACTCCAGGGGCCGAAGTGCCAACGACTGCCTCAGGAGACTGGATGGATGGTGATGGGGAAACCGATAGGGGAACGAGAACGAGGCTTGGAGGTTGTCCGGGAGAAACAAACCAGCTGCTGCTTCCGGGCTGACTTCAGAGGCCCTTGGACAGCAGCATGCAAAGTGGACATCTTACCGCAGGCACTACCGGCCAGCAACGGGTTTAGCCCAAGTTACAGAAGTTCTGTTTTGGATATTTCTCTTCAATATCAAATATATATCTTTTTAAAAGTCAGGAGAATAGATGTAATTTTGGGTCTTTCTTTTCATCATACATGAGGGTTTTTTTTTTTTTTTTTTAAGAAATTAAAAGAGTTTATTGGGCAACTTAAAATCCACTTTACCTTTCTTTTTCTTTTCTTTTTAACCTTTCATCCCAATTTATTGGAAGACTGTAAAATAAAGGGAAGTGTTGCTACATTTACAATTCCCAGAGAACTGCACTGCTTACTGAGTGTGGAAAGCAGTTGGAGTTAGGAGAAATGGCCTTCCCAGCTCTATATGACTCTGAACATCATAACCAGATTCCGGTTTGCAAACCCTGAGAGTGACAGTGTGCTCTGCTCCCTGTAGAGACCCTGTCACCTCTAACACACCATGACCCTGTGTCCCAGGAGCAACAGGATGGGAGGGGGTTCAGCTTGGACGTCACTTTCTCCTCTGGGAGCCCCGGGAACAGCGACATAGTGTGAGGCCTCCCCCTCAGCTGTCAATGTCTAGCACTAGATCCTTTTCTGAGAAGAGGCATTGGTGATGGTGGGAGAGAGAGTGGAGGTGCCAAATGTGAGACAGGGGGTAGGGACAGTGGGGGGACCACACAATGAAACAAGAAGCTCATGGTCAGTTAGTCAGAATCTCTTCTCTCAAAGCCAAAAGCCCTGTCCCTCAGCCTGGGTGAATGCATTCCACATGGATTCCTTGAGCCCCTCCTGTGAGCCAGACGCCATGCTAGGTGGGGAAACAGTGAGAAGCAAGGCAGGCTTGCCTCCCTGCTTTTCTAGAGCTTAGGGCAAAACACAGATATTAAACAAGGGTTGTTGGCAATTATGGAAAGTGTTACAAGGAGAAGCTTCGAACTTGGCCCTTTTAGGGGGTCCAACGCCTCCTGACTGTTGATGTACTCCTCCAGTCTCCACCTCCACTTTAGACCTTTGCTTCTCACATATTCGTGGTCAACCCAGGGAGATGGAAACCCACTGCAGCTGCCTGCCAGGATGTCACAAAACTAAAACTAGCTTTGCTTAGAGTGGCTCTACCTCAAGGACACAGCTCCTTCCTGGCTCCAGGCAGGAATGACCACAGTCCACATGGTGCTATGGAGCCCAGGAACTGGCCCAGGGGATAAGCTGTTGATAGGAAACCACTACACCAGATTCCCACAGAGCCCAGCCAGTTCCTCAAGCCCAGCTCACCGCACATGCCGTGGCTGGCTGGCTTGGCACTATGCTGCCTCCCCACAGCTCACCTCGGCCCCAGCCAGCAAAGAGCCCAGCAGGGACAAGGTGAAGAATGCCCCATGCCATGAAGGGATCATGGGAAGCCCCTTCGCTTTTCCTCCTCCCCTCCCACCAGGCATTCATGGTCCTTTGGTGTCTCTTGACTGCCTTTCTTTCCCATCTCCCCACTTAGAGAACATGAGTAAAGGTATTGGTCTACTTAGAGTTCCTGCTCCATCATCCACTCCCATGGGCTACTAGGACTCAGGATTCCAGTGCCCTTCTCTACCCCGGTGCTCCGGCTGTGCCTGTCACTTTCTACTACCACCACCAACACACGCACGTGCACACACACACACACTTACACACATGCACACATACACACATGCACCATAGGAGGGGGTGTCTATAATCTGTTGCTCTGGGCTTATGCTTATAACTGTTCCATCCACCTGGACCATTGTCTCTGGCATCCATACCCACCTCTTAGAACCAGCCACCTGTAAATTCACTATTTGTGTCAAGCATTGTATTTCATACTCATTCATTCATTCATTGGACAAATATGTATTGAGACCTACTGCGTGCTGGACACTGTGTTGGTGCTGGGGATACAAGGGTGAACCAAATAGGAATCATCCCTGCCCCCAAGCAGCTGCTAGCAGACATTAATAGCTCGTGTTTATTGAGTGCCTACTATATACCGACCCTGTATTAAGCACTTTCCGAATTATCTGATTTAATCTGTCAGAGAAATTGTTTCATTTAAGGAGCACATCAAACTGAACCATAGAGAAAAGTGTGGACTTGCCCGAGACTGTTGGACGGCCTTGGCTGAGGGGTAAAGCAGGGACTCCAAAGTGCTGCCCTAACCACTACCTTTCCTTTCCCTGCCCCACTCAGATGCCACCTCCTCCAAGGAGGCTTCCGGAATCTTCTCCCAGACTCAAGGGCTGCCTTGGTCTCTCTAATCCAGCCTTCAGATTTGACACATCCATCTCCTCCTCCCACAAGGATACCCAGAGAACTAGAGCCGTCTCTGCATCATTCCTCAGGAGCGCAGTTGGATGAGCGACCCCCGAGCCCCTCCAAACGTGCGGCGGATCGGAACTAGAGCCCTGGGCTCCTTCTCTGCCATGGGTTTTCATCTCGCTGAATCGCAGATCTTCCGGAGGGGCCTCTGCATAGGGCCGACCCATCAAGGCGCCCATTTAACAGATGAGGCGGACAAGGCCCCAAGTGGGTAAAAGCTCCTTGCATCTCCAGGCCGGGTCAAGGTCGACCCCCTTTCCTTCCAGCGAGCCTTGGTCCCTCCGCCAGACGCTTGGGTGAGGAGGGGACAAGGAAACCCACTGGCGACGGTCAGCCTCCCTCCCACCACCCCGGACCAACGCCCTCTCGTGCAGATCCCAGGCACTTCCTCCAACAGAGGTGGGGGCGAGACTGGGGACCCCTCGTCCCCTCCCCCAGGCCCTCCTTCGCCCAGCGCGGTCTGCAGGTGGACAGGAAGCCACCGCACCTAGGCCTGGCCGCTCCTCGCTCCTCGCAGCCCTGGGCGCCCCGGCGACCAGACTCCTCCTACCTGCTCTGTCGAGCCCCGCTCGGCCTCCCGCCAGCGCCGCCGCTCTCCCAGCCTGGGTCCCCGCCGCCGCAGGCGCTGCCACCCTGGGGATCCCGCCCCCACCCGGGGCGTCCCGCCCCCGGCCCCGCCCCGTGCAGGTGATCCCGGGGAGCCCGGGGGCCGCGCCGGGGGTGCCAGGGTCCAGCACACTGGAGTGGCGGCGCCTCCCCGTGGTGTCCCCGCGCCTGGGTCCTTTTTGGGACTGGTTCTGGCACTCACGGGCACTCAGTCCAGTAGAGAAATCCAGCAGGAGGCTTCCAGGTCGGACTCCTCCGAGGAGTAAGGAGAGGGAAGGGGCCTCACAAACACACCCAGGTGAGCTCTAGGCACTTTGAGTAGGGTGTTTAAAGGAGCACGGAGCTAATCTGATTGAAGGCTGTGGGGGGCAGGTGGGGATTCAGACAGCCACAGAACGTTAGACCGGGAGGAAACAGGTTTGGCAGCGGCAAGTGTCAAGAACTCGGCCGCTGTAGGATCAAAGGCTCCTTCCTCCCCAGGCTGTTGGGCTTCCAGCTGTATCCCAGGAGCCCAGGGCGACATCCCTGGCAGGCAGCAGGCTCTCAATCAATATTTATAGAAAGCGGGAAGAGACCTCGGAGAGGGACCTCTTCTTTCAGAAACAGGGAAGCTGAGGCCCAGGAAGCAGAGGTGAGCACAAAGTCTTATAGCAGGTTAGTGACAGAATCAGGAGTAGAGGCTGGTTTCCCGGTTCTGTTTTCAAATGATTTCCAGGAAGTGATTGGATCTGGGCCGACTGGCTTGCCGCTCAGTGCCTGTGAGATGCTTTCAAACTCTCCTCAGCTAAGAACTAAGATTTTTATAGGAAAAAAACACGTATTTTTATAGGAAACTCCAAGGTAGTATTTATTTATTTATTTTTGAAACAGGATCTCACTTTGTCGCCCAGGCTGGAGTGTGGTGGCACAATCTCGGCTCACTGCAACCTCTGCCTCCTGGTTCAAGTGATTCTCTTGCCTTAGCCTCCCGAGTAGCTGGGATTACAGGCACATGCCACCACACCCAGCTAATTTTTGTGCATATATATATATATATATTTTTTTTTTTTTTATAGGGATGGGGTTTCACCATGTTGGCCAGGATGGTCTTGAACTCTTGACCTCAAGTTATCCACCAGCCTTTGCCTTCCAAAGTGCTGGATGAGCCACTGCTCCGGACCTATTTTATTTTATGGAGACTGGGTCTTGCTCTCTCGCCCCAGCTGGAGTGCGGTGGCGTGATCTCGGCTCGCTGCAGCCTCTAACTCCTGGGCTCTAGTGATCCTCTCACCTTGGCCTCCCAAAGTACTGGAATTACAGGCATGGGCCACCATGCCCAGCCACAAGGTGGTATTAACGAATTTTGATTGAGAGTATAATTCTGTAATTCTACTTTCTTATCAAAGACTTGAGACACTTGAGTATGGTCTTTAAGGAGCATGGCACTAATCCGTGGCTTCAAGAGCTTCCCTGTGGTGGGGGAGGCAGACCTGGTTACAGGGAGAGGCCACAATGTGAGGAGGGGAGTCCAGTGGGAGCCTGCTCTGGCCCTGAGGCCTGAGTTCCATAGTAAATGGCACTGGTGGGGGCGGGGGACACTTCAGGATGTTTCTGGAAGCTTTTCCAGGTTTGTTTGTGGGGGCAAGAGCCCCCAGTGCTCAGTCTCAGATTCAAATCCTGGCTCCACTGCTTACTACTTTCAAGATGGGAGTAGTTTCTGAGACTGTGTCTTTCTGTAAAATGAAGAGAAGTTACTCAGTATGGTTGTGGTGAGGCTTAGAAATGTGATGACGCTTGTGAAGTGCCAGGTAAGTGGGAGAACGATCACGCCAAGTGGCAGGAGCTGGGAAGGGGAACCTTGGTGTCTCAGATAGGTCCTTCTCCATGGGGTTTGGTGGTCTTCAGCCTTCTGTTATCTATGGCTCAAGCCCACCTTCTGCTTTGTCCCTTAATCCAGGCTGGCTAAGCCACAGGACACCTGCCACGTCAGAATGAGTTTGTGCACACAGACAGTAAGGGGTTTGGGAAGGGAGCTCTTCCTTGCATCAGCCCTCCCATAACCAGGGTCAGACACACCAG
This sequence comes from Macaca thibetana thibetana, assembly GCF_024542745.1. Classification (NCBI taxonomy): domain Eukaryota; kingdom Metazoa; phylum Chordata; class Mammalia; order Primates; family Cercopithecidae; genus Macaca; species Macaca thibetana. The sequence continues at coordinate 23,475,914 of NC_065578.1, read as the reverse complement.
CCAAGCCCAGGAGGCAGAAGCATGAAAAGGCTCTTCATTGCTCAGCATATTCACTCATTAAGTGCTACAGAGTGTTCACTACAGGCCAGGCACTTTGCAAGGTGGGACAGAGTCAGTGGTGGCCCCTCCCTTCCCTGTACACCTCACCTTCCAGAGGGGCTGGGGTAGGGGGACAGATGACACAAGCACAAAAGATGGTAACAAAATAGTGAGACCGTCTGAAAAGCTCTAAAGGAAATAATAATACGGTGTCATTGGTGATTATGGGTGGGGGCAGTGGCTCCCTCAGAAACAGAGGAGAGGGTAAAACCCATCTGCCAGGGGAGGACGGGGAGCTGAGACCCAAAGGACAGGCAGGCAGGTGAGGAGAGGCTGGAGCTGGGGCCGGGGAGCGCTCTAGAAGGGAGCAGGGTGGGATAGGGTGGGGGAAGCAGAAGGTTGGTTTGTGAAAAGATCCTAAAGCCAGTATGGCAACTAAAGCCAGGGGTGGTTTCAGGGAGAGAGGACAGAATGAGGTTAGAGGCAGGCAGAGATCAGACGCGAGGTCTTACAGGTCAGATAAGAATTTTATTCCAAGGATAGGGGAAAGCCATTGAGGGTTTCCCCTTGCAATTAAGACAAGCAACAGGCTGGGGGTGGTGGCACACGCCTGTAATCCCAGAACTTTGGGAGGCTGAGGCAGGAGGATCACTTGAGTCCAGGAGTTTGAGACCAACCTGGGCAACATGGCAAGGTCCCATCTCTACAAAACAAATTTTAAAAATTAGCCAGCCATGGTGGTGCATGGCTATAGTCCCAGCTGCTTGGGAGGCTGAGGTAGGAGGGTCACTTGGGCCTAGGAGGTAAGAGACTGCAGTGAGCTGAGATTGCACCACTGCGCACTCCAGCCTGAGTGACAGAGCCAGACTCTTTCTCCAAAAAAAGAAAAAAAAAAAAAAAAAAGAAGAAGAAGAAGATTTTGAAAGGAGTTTAATGGAATGTAAAAAAAAAAAGTGTGGTGATTTTTCATTTTTAAAATAAAGATGATGTTTATATATAAATCAGTTTTATTAGTCAATGAAAATTACTTATAAAATTACCCAACATTCCAGCACTTTGGGAGGCCAAGGTGGGAGGATCACCTGAGGTCAGGAGTTCGAGACCAGCCTGGCCAACATGGCAAAACCCCGTCTCTACTAAAAACACAAAAAAATTAGCTGGGCGTGGTGGCGTGCACCTGTGATCCCAGCTACTCGGGAGGCTGAGGCAGGAGAATCACTTGAACCCAGGAGGCAGAGGATGCAGGGAGCCGAGATCTGCCCCTGTACTCCTCCAACCTGGGTGAAGAGCGAGCGAGACTCCATCTAAAAAAAAAAAAAAAAAGCAACAATTAGCCAACAAACCACTCCAGTTTTGGATATTACCATATGGGAGTCTCAGGTGTTGGGGGATTTTAAAATAACAAAAAATGGCTGCTTCCACATGGAAAATACCCAGAGGCAACCAGTTATCCTTCCTTTTCTTATTAGCAGAAGATGTAACTACAAACTAGCCTTTGAGCGGCAGTGTTTTCTTCTCCTGGCCAGGCATGTCCAGTCTTTCATGTCTCCCCTCAAAGCCTTAATCTGCTGTTTATGGCTTTTGAGATGGTTGCTGGGGAAACCAGCCAAATGTCATGGGGATTAGAATGCAATTTCAGGGGAGGAGACGAAGCACAGAGAATCATGAGTCCAGAGAAACCCAAGTCCACATTGTTTAATCTAGTACAGAGAGAGAGAGAGAGAGGGAGAAAGAGAGAGAGGAGGCAAAGATACCTAGGCCAATTGATTTTGAAACAATTCCCTGTCTCTCAATTAAGGGGGTAGAGAGTAGAAGGAGCAGCAAAGGCCACAAGACTCAGGCCAAGGTTCTAAATGACCTATAGGGCTCATAGTGCAGTGTGTCATGTGGCTGTTCCCAGATGGACGTGCGCCGGGTGGACGTGAAGTGCAGAGGAGGACCAGTGCCCCTTCCCACGCGCTGCTGTCCTGCATGTGGTCTAATTCCCATCTTACCTCTAGGAGCATCTGGTGACAGAGGATGAGAAAATAGAGTGACGATGCGGAGTCAGGGGTCTAATCTCCCTGCAAGCCACCTGATCTCCCTGGGCCTCTGTTTTCTCATCTGTGAAATGACAGGTTGGACGGCTTAGTCTCTGAGGCCTCATCCAGTTCCATGGTAAGTCTGATAATCGTGAGTGTGCCTTTAAATAGCCAGCCCAGGTAATAACCTGACAGCTTCCTCATTTTTTTATGCTACATTTTTAGGACTGTGTGTTAGCACAAACTATTTGCTGGCAATTACAAGGGAAAAACGTCTATTCTCAGAATGAAAATGGGAAGCTGTAAATTAATTTAAGTCCATCTGCCATCAGCAGCCATCAGCAGAAGCCACTCCTCCTCGCCTTGACAAGGAACCTGTGCTCTCCTGGTGACAGTCAGCCCATTCGCGGCTATCTCAGCTGCTAAGTCCTCCTCCCCTGGTACCTCCTTGGTCTATCCTACTCTCACAGTCACCCTAGGAATCCCAGAGTGACAGCAGAAAAGACACACACCGAGAGAAGACACAATCTAATGGCTACTCCATTTACTTGCTGTGTGACTTCAGGCAGGTCTCCTAGCCTCTCTGGGCATGAGTTTCCTCTTCTATAATTCATTCATTCAGTGAATATTTACCAACAGCCTGCTATGTGCCAGCAATGAATAAAAGAGATGACAATTCCTGCCCTGATGAAGCATGCATTCTGATGGGAGAAAAACAACAGAAATGAAGAAGCCAGGCTGGGCGTCATGGCTCACACCTGTAATCCCAGCACTTTGGGAGGCCGAGGAGGGTGGGTCACTTGAGTCCAGGAGTTCAAGACCAGCCTGGGCAACATGGAGAGACCCTGCCTCTACAAAACATACAACAATTAGCCTGATGTAGTGACACACACCCGTACTACTGGCTACTCGGGAGGCTGAGGTGGGAGGATCACTTGAGCCTGGGAGTTTGAGGCTGCAGTGACCTGTGATTGTGCCACTGCCCCCCAGCCTGCGTGAGAGAGTGAGACCCTGTCTCAAAAAATAAATAAATAAGCCAATGATATGGCATGTTGGAGAGTAATAAGTGCTCTGGAGAAAAATAAAGGGAAGCTGGGATAGTGATATCTGCCTACCCCAAAAGGCGTGGAGCATGAATGAGTTTATAACCTTACTTTCAAAGAGTAGGCCAGGCCTGATAGCTCATGCCTGTAATCCCAGCACTTAGGGAGGTCGAGGCTGGCGGATCACTTGAGCCCAGGAGTTTGAGATCAGCCTAGGCAACATAGTGAAACCCCATCTCTACTAAAAATACAAAAATTAGGCGGGCATGGTGGTGGGTGCCTGTCATCCCAGCTGTTCAGGTGGCTGAGGCAGGAGAATCACTTGAACTTGGGAGGCGGAGGCTGCAGTGAGCGGAGATTGCGCCATCGCACTCCAGCACGGGCGACAGAGCCAGACTCTGTCTCAAAAACAATAACAACAACAACACACACGCCCACACACACACACACACACACAAAGAGTAATTACTGTTGATATTTGCATACACTCTTGTGCAAATATCAAGATTAATTACAGTATTGTAGATGGACATTTTGTTAGATGAAAGCATTTACAGTAATTCTAAAGGCCCAGGAAATGTGGTGATCTAGGGAGTGAGAAGCCACGTTTGGGTGACCTCGGACATCCCCCAGCCCTGGCTGTCTCAGTCCTGGTGGTCCCTCAGAATCCCTTGGGGACTTTGGAAAACTCCTGCTAAGGTTGCACTTTACAGCTATAGAGCTAGAGGCTCTGCAGTGGGGCCAGACCAGTCATGGGTTTTTATGAGGTGCCCAGGTGCTGCTAATGTGTGACCAGGGTTGGGAGCCACTGAGGAGCCCAAGATCATAGAGAGGGAGTGACTTGCTCAAGGGCTGGCACCCAAAGTGCTGGGATTAGAGGTGTGAGCCACCGCGCCTGGCCATTTATAGTGACTTTTAATTGCATGCAGATTAAGGGATGGTTTATGCAGAAATTTCTAGGAAAAGAGTAGTAACTTCTGGGTTTTTGGGTCATTGCCATGGAAAGGGGAGGTAACTCCTGGATGTTGTGTCAGCTGACATGGAACACTGGTGGGTGCGTCTCATGGAAAGCTGCTTCTGCCCTGTCCTTATTTTAACTACTCCTCCGTTTGGTTCAGTGTCCCAGTCCCCTTCCAGAGTCTAGTCCCACCTTCTACCTCATGGCTACTGTTAAGGATCCCAGTTATGAAAGATGATAATATGTCAATGTAATGGAAACACAGTCAATCCTGTCCTCTGCTCTGGCCATTTGCTTTAGGAGGTAGATTCCTCGCCTTAGTTCCTTTCAGGAGAACAGCGGGGACTTTGAGGCTAGTTTAAGATAAGAAAGAAAGAAAGAGAGAAAGAGAGAGAGAGAAAGAGAGAAAGAGAGAGGAAGAGAAAAGAAAGAAGACAAAAGGATTAATGGGCCATCTCTGGCAATTAAAAATCTCTGATCACGTGACCAGGCGCAGTGGTTCACACCTGTAATCCTAGCACTTTTGGAAGCTGAGTGGGTGGATTACTTGAGGCCAGGAGTTTGAGACCAGCCTGGCCAACATGGTGAAACCCCATCTCTACTAAAAATACAAAGATTAGCTGGGCATGGTGACATATGCCTGTAATCCCATCTACTTGGAAGGCTGAAGCATGAGAATCACTTGGACCTGGGAGACAGAGGTTGCAGTGAGCCGAGATTACACCACTGCACTCCAGCCTGGGTGACAGAGCGAGACCCAGTCTCAAAAAAAACAAAAAACCACTCTAGTCAGGTTTGTCTAACAAATGATCAAATGATCACAACTGTAAAAAATAAGACACAATTTCTGAAAAATATCTGGCATTTGGAAAACCACTGTCCTGTTCTTCCTGAGCTGTAGGATTAAGTTTTATTAAAATTATTCTATGGGGACCGGAAGTTACCTTTTCTGGGATATATAGGTGTTCGCTCAGTTAGCCACGTGTGAGTTCATTTGAGTAAACACTTCCTGAGAGCTTAAGTGGGCAAGGCTCTGAGCTGGGCTCTGCAAGAGTCACAGAGGCTGCATTCTCCGCTTACGTGTTTGTTCCCTTACCGGGCCTCTCTCCTCCCCATCATGCCAGGTTCCACATTCTTCCGTGTGTTTTACCATCCACTGTGAGATTTCCACTGTATGTTTTCTATTTCCTAAACGATGTGAAAACTACATTTTTAAACACAGAATTCCTTCCAGTTATTTTATTTTATTTTATTTTTGAGACAGAGTCTCACTGTCACCCAGGCTGGAGTGCAATGGCATGATCTTGGCTCACTGCAACCTCTACCTCCTGGGTTCCAGCAATTCTCATGTCTTAACCTCCCGAGTAGCTGGGATTACAAGTGACTACCACCACGCCCAGCTAGTTTTTGTATTTTTAGTAGAGAGGGGGTTTCAACATGTTGGCTAGAGTGGTCTCGAACTCCTGACCTCAGGTGATTCGCCTACCTCAGCCTCCCAAAGTGCTGGGATTATAGGCATGAGTCACTGCACCTGGCATCTTTTATTTATAAAGTCAGAAAATCTAAATAAAAACATGTTATGAAATTATTTCCTTTCTTGAATCTTTAGGTGCTTAAATAGGGAAATGGCACAAAACCAAAATATAAGTGGCTAACCCTATTAAAAATTTAGAGTAATGATAAAATACTGTTCTTTATGTATACTGGCATATATGATATGTCTCTTATTATGACATGAAAGACTGGGATAATGGTTTCGTTTCACATTCAACATCAAGATTAGAAGGAAGCTCTGTGGTAAATATCATAAAAGCTCTCTATCTGAAATTCTCTATACCAGAACTTACTTTGGGTACATTTATCAAACATGCTTAAAATTTACTTCTCGTATCTTGCCTGGAATCAGAATTGAGTGGTGAAAAAAATGAAGGCCAGATAAAAATCAACGCTTACTTATTAGGTCTCTAAACTCGGACTAATTTACCAACGAATAAAATACTCTCCCCTTTTGGTCTTTATAAAGTTCCTTGAGATATTGAAGTTTACTGTGATTGAAGTCCACTGTGATCGCTGTTTTATTTTTGTCTGCCCTGCTTTCATTTCCCTTTCTTGGGTAAGAGACTTGCCCATCTGGCCTCAGGGATGGGCAGGCAACCCAATCTGGCCAATGAGAATCCCACTGCAGTATGGAACCATAGAAAGAAGCTCTCCTTCCACCTGAGTTGTCGGCTACCATGTTCTATGCTGTGAGGGGACGTCCTTTTTGCAGTAAGAAGGAATTTGGTGGACATGCAAAGAGAGGTAGAGACAAAGACAGCTGAGAGATGAAGAAAGAGTCCTTACCCCGTGCCCGTCTAAGCTCTTAACGTAAGCATTTAGAGTTACACATTTTCCTCTCTACTTTAGCCCCCTTTTTCTCCTACCACATTGTACCAGGTTGGTCTATGACCAATACCATATGGCAGAAGTGATGGTACATCATTTCTGAGATTAGGTTATAAAAAGACTTCATCTTGGGCTCTCTTTCTGTCTCTCTGATCCCTCGCTCAGGGGAAGCCAGCATCCATGTCCTGTGATCAGGCTTCTGGAGAGGCCCCTGTGGCGAGGCACTGAAGCCTCCTGCCAACAGCCTTGTGAGTGAGCAGGGAAGCAGATTGTTCAGCTGAAACGGGAAATGTCCCTTGACCCCTTTGTGAGTCTTGGGACAAGGGTGCCTCGCTTACTTAGCCCACAGCTCTCAACCCCTGGTGGGACAGGGAGCGCAGGAGAACAGGTGCAGGAGCCGGGGCAAGTGCTTTTGGGCACTGGTAGGAGCGAAACTCCCATGGCAGCATCTAGAGGGGAGTACATGTGACCCCCCAAGAGACTGGAGGAGTTCTACAGTTCTTTTAAAACTTTATTTATTTATTTATTTATTTATTTTGAGACAAAGTCTCACTCTGTCACCAGGCTGGAGTGCAGTGGCACAATCTTGGCTCACTGCAACCTCTGCCTCCCGGGTTCAAGCAATTCTCCTACCTCAGCCTCCTGAGTAGCTGGGATTACGAGTGCACGCCACCATGCCCGGCTAATTTTTGTATTTTTAGTAGAGATGGGGTTTCACCATATTGGCCAGGATGGTCTCGATCTCTTGACCTCGTGATCTGCCTGCCTCGGCCTCCCAGAGGGCTGGGATTATAGGCGTGAGCCACTGTGCCCGGGCTACAGTGAACACTCTTTTAGCTTTTGCCGTTCATGGATGGCTTAAGTGTTAAACAGCTCAGTGGGCCCTCCGCCTTTTCGCATGAGGTGGTTGCTTTCCACCAGCGAGGGCGGAGGGTCAGTGTGACAGCCTTCTGTATCCCAAGCTCTTGTCTGGCATCCAGAAAAACATCAGGTCACATGAACGAATTGAAGGATAGTAAATGTGCGGGATTTTATTGCTGGCGGAAGTGGCTCTCAGAGGGAAGGAAAGCGGGAAAGGGGATGGAGCGGGAAGGTGGTCTTCCCCTGAGGTCTGGCCATCTCCAACCGGACTTTTCTCCAAAGTCCCACTGTCAAGCCGTCCCTCTGAAGTCAAGCTGCTTCTCTCTGACATCTGGCTGCTGCTTCTCTTCTCCCCTTCTCTGCTCTCTGCCAGTGGAGCCTGGGGTTTTTATGGGTACAGGATGGGGGTGGGGTGGGCCGGGGTGGTTTTGGAGAGGGCAACATTTGAATGGGAAAACAGAGATGTTCTCACTTTGGGCCATGGTTCTAGGCTTGAGGGTGGAGCTTTGCCAGGGTCCCTGTCCTTTTCAGCCTAGAATTTCTCCGCCTCCTGTACCTGTCACAGCCTTGCTGATGACTTGATGGCAACCTCTTAGAGACCCTGAGCCACCACTGTCCAGCTTAGCCACTCCCGGATTCCTGATCCTCAGAAACTGAGATCCTGTTTTCTTGTTTTAGGCTGCTAAATTTTGGGATAAAATGTTGTGCAGCAATAGATAACTAATACACTCCTTAATGGATTTTTATTAAACCTGCAGTTTAACTGTCTCCTTTTTCTCTAGCATGAACCACTAGTTAACTTCTCTCCAGGAAAACGCACCTTAAAGTGTTCAGTTCGTATCATTGGAGACATCTGGAGACAGGAACTGAGCAGGAGGGCAGCTCTGTGCCCTTTCACAATAGAACTCATTAGTATACAGTATCTAGGATTAGCAGGATGCTCAAGGGCTGCTTCTCATTTGCAAAGGAGACAAATCTCCATTCTAGACTTTCCAACAGTTGTTAGAAATATCTGATGGGATAGAATAAATAGCCTGCCAAGTAACTGAAGTTATCAAGGGAATAAGTCAGAGGAGGCTAGTCCATTTGGTCCATAAAAGACCTTTCATTCACAGGGCTCACTCAGGTGATGTCTGAGAAATCATTTTAGGTTTAATTTCCTCCTTTGCAGGAAGGGGCCTGGTCAAATCTCTCAGGACAGAAGGTTATATAATTTCCCATCAAAGATCTCAATTATTCAAAAGATATTGAAGAAAGATAGCACCGGGCTGCGAATTAACCTGATTACTTCTTTGAACCAAAAGGAAATGGTGAATCTAGAGTCAAACCACATACAAAGCTCCTCATTTGTAGCTCAGAGAAGAATGAATGATACAGTATATATTTTTTCCATCCATATGGGAGTACATTTAATAGAGAATCTTCATCTACTATTAATATAGTAAAGTAGTAAAGTAAAAATGTAAAGTAGTAAAGTCATGTAGTAAAAAAGAATCTATGTAACCCTTTAAAGTCTATCAAAAGGTGATATAAAGTCTCACAGTAAATCAGACTTCTCAATTCATGGCACATTATCCTTGATCTGTGCAAGATGCTTTTTATGTTTGGAGGTATATGTTTAATGTGTATCTTTTTATTTGTATGTATTCTTGCAAAGTGCATTACTGTCTGTGGGTGGTACTTCAGGTAATGCGAATGTTAGGTACATCTTACTCCTTTTGGCACTCAGCTGTTTTCAAGATATATCCATGTGGCTGTGTATATGGCTACTCTTGCTGCATGGTTCTCCATAGTGTTCATTTTCCAGTTGCAAACACCAGTTTGTCTCCATAAATAATGGTGCAGTGAACATCCTCGATATACCTCTTTATGGCCCTGTGTGAGAATCCCTTTGGGATATTCTTGGGACATCTCTCTCTCTCTCTCTCTCTCTCTCTCTCTCTCTCTCTGTCTCATCTATCTCCAGGAGCAGAACTGCAGAGTCAGAGATTTTGTTCTTATTTAGATGACCAAGGACTGCCAGTTTGTTCTTCAGAATGACTAAACTAGTCTGTCCTTCCACCAGTTATATGTCAGATTTCCTATATCCCCGCCTTCTGGCTATACTTGTCATTAATTGTTTTTACATTTTTGAGACTCCAATAGGTATAAATGGCATCATGTTATTTTAATTTGCGCTTCATCTGATTACTGGGTTTTAGTGTTTCTTCATAGGCTCAATGTTTTCCTTTTCTGTCAATTACTTTTCATATCCTTTAGCCTATTTTTCTATTGGGCTGCTTTTCCTTGTCAATTTGCAAAATCTCTTTGCATTTTATAGTTATTTCCCCTGTGTTAGTGTCAGAGGTGTTCAAACCAGGGTGACTCCATCTTGAATAGGAGCTCAGTAAAATGAGACTGAGACCTACTGGGCTGCATTCCTAGGAGGTTAGGTGTCCTCAGTCACAGGATATTTACAGTTAAGGGAACAAGTTAATAATGTTAATGTTATTGGGAAATAATAGACCCAGGAAATGTCCTGATGTCCCAATATCTTAAGAACAAAAGCATTTTCAGTTTAAGAATATGTTTCGCTTTGAAGATAATAATATAGATGCTTGTGGAAGACAGCAGTTACACAAAGATTTAACAGTCCTTTGTCACAAACCTTTGTAGTAGAGCACATCTCCGCCATGATTTTTGCTTTATCTTATATATAAACAAGCATTGTATCTTAGGCAGGCATGTTCCCCCTTGTACTTTTGGGAAAGCCCTACTCTGCTTATGGAGTATCTATTCTTTCATTCCTTTACTTTCTTTTCTTTTTTTTTTTTCCTTAAGACGTTTCACTCTGTTTCACTCTGTTGTTTGAGAGTTTCACTCAGAGTTTTACTCTGTTGTCCAGGCTGGAGTGCAGTTGCACAATCTTGGCTCACTGCAACCTCCGCCTCCTGGGTTCAAGCAATTCTCCTGTCTCAGTCTCCCAAGTTGCTGGGACTATAGGTGTGCACCACCATGCCTGGCTAATTTTTGTATTTTTAGTAGAGACGGGGTTTTGGCATGTTGGCCAGGTTGGTCTCGAACTCCTGACCTCAAATGATCCACCTGCCTCAGCTTCCTGAAGTGCTGGGATTACAGGTGTGAGCCACCATGCCCGGCCCATTCCTTTACTTTCTTAATAAACTTGTTTTCACTTGGCTGGGCATGGTGGTTCACGCCTGTAATCCCAGCACTTTGGGAGGCCGAGGCGGGCGGATCACCTGAGGTTGGGAGTTCGAGACCAGCCTGACCAACATGGAGAAACTCTGTCTCTACTGAAAATACAAAATTAGCCGGGCGTGGTGGCGCATGCCTGCAATCCTAGCTACTCAGGAGGCTGAGGCAGGAGAATCGCTTGAACCCGGGAGGCGGAGGTTGCAGTGAGCCGAGATCGTGCCATTGCACTCCAGCCTGGGCGACAAGAGCAAAACTCCGTCTCAAAAAAAAAAAAAAAACTTGCTTTCACTCTACTCTGTGGGCTCATTCCGAATTCTTTCTTGCATGAGATCTAAAAACGCTCTGTAGGGGTCTGGATGAGGGCCCTTTCTGTTAACATCTGGACTGTAAATATTTCTCCCTATTGTCAACATTTTGATGGCATTCTTCATTGAACATGAATAATTAATTTTGATGTAACCAATTATAATTTTTACCTTATAGCTTATGCTTTTAAAGTTTTGTGAAGTCTCTCCCTGCCTCTAGGTCACAATGATATTCTCCCACAATTCGTTCTATTAACTTAGTATTTTTACATTCTAGATTTAGGTCTTTAACTTTTAACTTTCAGCATTTAACTTTTCCAAACGTTTCAGACCACAAACTTTTCCCAAGTAACATACTTTGAAATACCTTACAGAAATATCTAATCTACAAATCACTTATATTTATACTTTCTATGTCTCAGAAGACCTGGGGAAGCTTGGCAAGATGAGATCTTTCCTATGTGCATAAGAATTTTAATCTTTTCTTCTTCTAGATTAGAACCACATTTTAACGTGTTCATTGAGGGCAGGAATATAGCGGTTGCTCACTCCTGCCCTTTGAACATATTTCTCAGTGATAATAGGACTCTGATACATCTGATACATACATTGTATGCATTTAACTTGAAGCCAGTCTATTAGGTAAATTACTTAAATCTTGATTCTTGTATTTCATATTCTGCATTAAAAATTTTGTGTTTTGGCCGGGTGCGGTGGCTCGTGCCTGTAATCCCAGCACTTTGGGAGGCTGAGATGAACGGATCACCTGAGGTCAGGAGTTTGAGACAAGCCTGGCCAACATGGTGAAACTTGTCTCTACTAAAAATACAAAAATTAGCCAGGCGTGATGGTGTGTGCCGGCAGTCCCAGCTACTCAAGAGGCTGAAGCAGGAGAATTGCTTGAACCCGGGAGGCAGAGGTCGCAGTGAGGTGAGATTGCACCACTGCACTCCAGCCTGAGCAACAGAGTGAAACTTGGTCTCAAAAAAAGAAAAGAAAAAAAAATTTTGCGTGTGTGTGTGTTTTGTCTTGGTTATTTGCAGTGGTTTTCCAATTTTCTGTTTTCGCCAAGGAATCCTTAGCTCAAGTGAAACCTGATGCTGGGACGTTTAGGTACAACAAATAATAGGAGTGCAAGGCCCCAGGAACTTGGAAGCATGGCGCCCCCTGGAGGCAGCCCCACAGAACACAGCTTGGAAAAACATCAAAGTGGACATGTCCACAGTGACTCCACTTTAGTTTTTTAAAAACAAAGAAGGCCACTTTGCAGTGGCTCATGCCTGTAATCTCAGCACTGTGGGAGGCTGAGGCAGGTGGACTGCCTGAGATCAGGAGTTAAGAGACCAGCCTGGGCAACATAGGGAAACCCTGTCTCCACAGAAAATACAAAAATTAGCTGGGTGTGGTGGTGCACACTTGTGGTCCTAGCTACTTCGGAGACTGAAGTGGGAGGTTGGGGCTGCAGTGAACTGTGTTCATGCCACTGCACTCCAGCCTAGGCGCCAGGGCGAGACCTTGTCTCAAAAACAAAATATCAAGAACCTTTGAATCCAAACACATTTATCCAGCAAAATTAAAGATTTTGGTGTAACAAAGTAGTGGAGTGTGGTATAAAGAATGTCAAGAAGTGGGTTCTAGTCTCAGGTCCATGACCATCCAGATGTGTGCATTTGGCAACGCCTCTGGGGCCACTTTCTTGTAAAGGTGTGTTGGGGGTGGGGTGGGGATGGAGGAAGTGGAGGGAGGCAGGGGAAATAGAGGGGTGTGTCTGGGTCTGTCCTGCTGAGCTCTCACAGGGGTTGGAACTCAGGTCCCCATTCCTCCCCCAGCCCCTTGAAAAGGAGCACCTTTGTTTACCTTTCTTTTTTGTGATCAATTTTACATTGGCTTTGTGTAAGATTTCATTTGAACAAAGAGCAGAGTCCTATGGCTTAAAAACAAGTATTCGAAATCCCACTGCACTAGATAACCTCTACTGTCATTTATAGTTCCACATTTTGGAGATTTTTTTTTTTTTTTAACCAAGACAAAAAGTAAGTCTTCACCAGGAATAAATCGTTTTTAACCAAAGAGGAAACCAGGGTAAAAGGGAAGAGCTGAAACTGCAGTGGTTATTTACACAGTCAGCAGTGACTCACAACCTTGAACTCTGGCACTGCGCGGCATTAATGTTCAACAGGACTCTTGTGGAAGGAACAAACACAATATTGCACTTCTCTGTCTTATTAGCTAAATGTAAGTGAGGCATATTGAAAATACTACACACACAAAAACTCAGTTCAATGGACTGATTTAAAAATAGCTACTAACTTTATTCGTAGGTTTTTAAAACAGAACTTGTTACAGGTAATCACGAAGCTTCCAAAAAAAAAAAAAATTACATTCTGCTTTTGTCACCTTGATAGGACAAAGAATGTTTAAATGTCCTTAAAACATAGGGGAGTTAAAAGTTGACAAATAAACTACTACAAACTATGGATTGTCCACTTCACGCACACTAAAATGTGGAATACATGTACATAAATTACTGACCGGTTGTTTACAAAACAAACAGTATGCACTACAGCTTATAGTACCATAAAGGTAACATGCTCCAAAATATAACAGAAGATCACAAACACGTTCAGAGAAAATAGTAACTTTGACTCTTGGGTTCAATTAAGGTTGAAGTGAAATGATCGGGAAAGTTTTCTGAAACTTGAAGGGCACACACATTATAGCAGAACCGTCGATCAACACTCACATGGGGTTGAACAGCAGCAGGAAGAATATGGCACGATAACAAGGGTAACCACCTTTCTCTCTCCTCAGTCCCCAATTTGAGTTAGGAAGATTGGGGACTAAACAGAAAACAATATTTAAAAACATATATTATCTGCATAGATAGAAATCTTCCATTATGATGAGAGTGAACATTCGGTCAAAGCTATGCAGGGGTGCCAAGAGTCTGCAGGATATAATTCTGTTTTCAAAAGGAAATATATACGTTTACATCCAGACGGACCACATAACGAATTTAGTGAAAGATCTTTATGCTGTTATTGAAGTGGGTAGAGACACTGACTCAGCCCCAGGTTAGTTCTTAACCTCGGTTAAAAACTCTACTTTGAACATGATTTTTATAACCTTTGTCAGTGAACCCAGCAGTTGTTGCTTTCAGTTGTCTTATCGATTGTACATTTGGTAATAAGAAAACAGTCTCCAAATGATTAACATTTTCCCCTGATTCACAATTAAACAATGGCATTCTGACCAAGATGTTCAGGCTGATCCATACACCAAGGGGAGTTTAAAAGACAAATAAGTATTTGGTGAATTGTAGGACAAGGTTCATAAATCTTTTAAAACTTTTTAAGTAGTGAGTTTCTGTAAGATGGACTTACTGCTCCAGCTAGGAAGCAACTATTTCCCCATCTTTTGTTCCTTTATATTGTCACCCCAATTATAAATAATTTGTTTCTTTTAGTACAGGAAGATATAAATGCAAATGTGTAAACAAAGGAAGAAGGAAAGATGGACCAAGTTCACCTGTTTGGTACGTACGAGGTCCACAGCTCTGCAGAAAGGGGAGAAACCCAGTAGACAGAGGGCCTGACGCACCACGGGATTGAGTACATTTTCCATTGCTTAATTATGTGTGAGATTTTCCCTTTTAAAATAAATCTATGGTCTGTGAAATAGTCTGTATAAAAATATGAAGCCGGCCGGGCACGGTGGCTCACGCCTATAATCCCAGCACTTTGGGAGGCCGAGACGGGCAGATCACGAGGTCAGGAGATCAAGACCATCCTGGCTAACACGGTGAAACCCCGTCTCTACTAAAAACACAAAAATTAGCCAGGCGTGGTGGTGGGCGCCTGTAGTCCCAGCTACACGGGAGGCTGAGGCAGGAGAATGGCGTGAACCTGGGAGGAGGAGCTTGCAGTGAGTGGAGATCGCACCACTGCACTCCAGCCTGGGCGACAGAGCGAGACTCTGTCTCAAAAAAAAAAAACAACAACGAAGCCTTGAATAGGTCAGTCATAGCAGTTCTGTCTTGAATAGAACTCAATTTTACAAGCACGGAGTGACAGTATCATTCCACTGCAAACTCTTTTATTTCCACCTCATTAGATCTCATTCTGCTTCAGTAGAGTTACCTCTTCAGTACGACTATTACTCATTTCATTAATAGGAAAATCTGGGAAAGCCCATATAAAATGCCAATGTAACTGCTGGATACCAAGATAAAATTATTTAGGCAGATTCCAACCCCAATGGTTCAATGATAACAAAACCACAAAACATGGGACATCAAATTCATTCATTAAAATTACTAAGTCACCTCTTCCATCAGACGATGAGATTTTTCTTATTCATTGTTTCCCATCAGGGAAAAAAGAATCCTCCCACTTCATGCCTTTTTTTTTTTTTTCTGATGACAGGAATTAGTATTCATTGCCTCTTTAAGAGGCCAATGCAAAAAAAAAAAAAAAAAAAAAAAAAGGTAGAAAAAGCCCTAGCCCAGGAGTTGGGATTGCCAGTTCGAGTCCCTGGGTTGCCTTGTTGGGGTGCCTAAGTCAGTGCCATAACCTAAGTTTTTCTAATCTATGTAACATGGGGATAGAGTACATGATTTCCATGGTCACTTTCACCTCTGTGATTCAGCCTCTAAGAAAGTCAAATCTTTTCACTTTGTAATCGTGACATTTTTAAAAGATGGAGTTAATATGAATGGGAAACCTTTGTTGTTGTTTTATTTTTGAGCCAGGGACTTGCTATGTTGCCCAGGCTGGTCTTGAACTCCTGAACTCAAGTGATCCTCTCATTTCAGCCTCTCAAATGGCTGAGAGTACAGGCATACACCACTGCACCTGGCTAAAGACTATCTTTTTAAAGAATAAAAGTACTGCACTTCACCTCTATCTTCTGGTATCTGTTCGATTCAAACACACCATCAATGCCTACAACATTTTATTTAGAGCTAGGCGTGGTGGCTCATGCCTGTAATCCCAGCACTCTGGGAGGCTGAGGCGGGCGGATCACTAGGTCAGGAGATCGAGACCATCCTGGCTAACACAGTGAAATCCCGTCTCTACTAAAACCAAAAAACAAAAAACAAAAAAACAAATACAAAAAACTAGCCGGGCGTTGGGGCAGGCGCCTGTAGTCCCAGCTACTCGGGAGGCTGAGGCAGGAGGATGGCGTGAACCCGGGAGGCGGAGCTTGCAGTGAGCCGAGATCGCGCGGCTACACTCCAGCCTGGGCGACAGAGCAAGACTCTGTCTCAAAAATAAATAAATAAATAAATAAAAATAAAAAATATTTTATTTAAACCTTTATGTTGAACTTAAAAGTTCCTTGAAGCTTTGCTTTGGCTCTTAATCACTGATATGTTTTTGAGTATAACATTCTGAAGAAGCAGAATGTGAAAAGACTAATTTGCTTTCCCGACGAGTTTTAGTTCTCGAAGGCAATGGAACTGTTCTTATCCATTTCTGCCTCTTAGTACCTTAAACCTCAGAGATGCTCACTAGTACACTTTTTACTTGGATTTATCTTTGGTTTCATCAGGTGGATGTGCTACAAAAATCTAGAACGTAAGAGCCAATGCAGTGTATGTTCTGTGACTATCCTTGTTAAGTGTTACGGTTTTCTTTTTTTTTGAGACGGAGTCTCGTTCTGTCGCCCAGGCTAGAGTGCAGTGTCGCGATCTCAGCTCACTGCAAGCTCCGCCTCCTGGGTTCACGCCATTCTCCTGCCTCAGCCTCCTGAGTAGCTGGGACTACAGGCACCCGCCACCTTGCCCAGCTAGATTTTTGTATTTTTTTTTTTTTTTTTTAGTAGAGACGGGGTTTCACCGTGTTCGCCAGGATGGTCTCGATCTCCTGACCTCGTGATCTACCCGTCTCGGCCTCCCAAAGTGCTGGAATTAGAAGCTTGAGCCACCGCGCCCGGCCAGTGTTACAGTTTTCTAATCCTTCACAAATATTTTTTTCCCAACACAAAGCACCATTATCTTTTCTCACAATTTTCTACATAGTTTGAGTCCCATGAAGAGGTTATGGTTTCTAAAGAAAACATGGCTACTACTATGCTATCAGGGTTAAATACTTTTTCTTTTTTTTTTTGTCTGAGACGGAGTTTCACTCTTGTTGCCCAGGCTGGAGTGCAATGGCGTGATCTCGGCTCACCGTAATCTCCATCTCCCAGGTTCAAGCAATCCTCCTGCCTCAGCCTCTCAAGTAGCTGGGATTGCAGGCATGTGCCACCACGCCAGGCTAATTTTGTATTTTTTTAGTAGAGACGGGGTTTCACCATGTTGGTCAGGCTGGTCTCGAACTCCTGACCTCAGGTGATGCACCCACCTCGGCCTCCTAAAGTGCTAGGATTATGGTGTGAGCCACCACACCTGGCCTATCGGTTAACTCCAAGTAATAACTCAATTTCAAAAAAATTGCAGAAAATCTTATTAAAAGAAAAAAAAAACACCACAAGACTTACCTCTCGTAAATTTGTTACATGAACTAGATATTATACAGCCAAAAAAGGACAGAGATGATAGTACCTGTTAAGATCCTGGTTCATTTCACAATATGAAAAAGTTGATGGGTACTTAGTAGCTTTTTTTTAAAAAAAAATTAATTTTATTATATTATACTAGAAAAATGAAGATATTAATGTTTTCCATTCAGAAAAGTTTAAATGACTCTCTAATTTTGGTTTAAAGTTTTCTTCAATTTATTCAATGCTCTAAAAAAAAAAAAAAAGATAGAAAAGCATTGGGTAATTTGCCCTGCTTGACTGTAAAAAGTTTTATGTGTTAGGAATAGAATATTCTTTAATTGGCAGAGAATGAAAGCCAAGCCAAATAACAAAATATCATGGGTTTTGATCACTTAGAAAATTACAGTGAATCAATATTACCTAAAAGGAAATTCAAAAAATTCCCAATTGTTAATAATACATGTCTCCTGACATACAGGGTCCATCTTGCAACAAAAAATGGGCACAATGCTGAGTTCAGAACTGCAAAGTAAATTTATTAAGTGGCTGTCGGTTAAAATGACAAATGATGATTTGAATTCAATACATCAAATTGCTGATAGAATTGCAAATTTCAACTGGATTTACATTGAGGCTTAGCTGCGGTAGTTGGCTACAAATGGAACAGTTTATTACCTCAGTATTTGAGGGCAAGGAAGATATAGAAAAAAAACTTAGGGGTGTGCAACACAGTTAGTGCTCAGAAATAAATTTTACCATAGTGAGAACAAAACCACAATGACATGTTAGTATCACTGTGCAGACGTCATGGTTGAATGCCTGCGTTTTGTTCCTCCGTGGTGGCAGCCGCCTTGGTTCATTAGTTCTCACTCACGTTTGCAGCTCCTTCACACACCCCGGAGCTTTCCAAGTGTGCCATACAAAAGAAACAGCACAGTGAGTGGAGGCCAGCAGACCCACTCAGCCCAAAGCAAAGCCTTCTCAGTTATGAGACTTTTCAACAGAAGGGACTTCAAAGTCTAAACAGACCAGAAGAGTTAAAAAGATCCTGCTGCTTCTTAGGGAGGTTCAAATATACATTCTGATACATAAGTGAGAAACAATTCTGTCTTAGGAAAAGTGCCAATTGCAATCCGGGTACAAAATTTCAACAAAAAGAAAAGTAAAACTGAATGATCTCCCCCTCATTCCCTAATTCATAGAAAAATAGTAAGTGTGACTTTTGTTTCAAAGCCAGCTGAAAAATGGTTAAAGGGACAATTTACATTATCATTACCTTTTCTAGTTGAAAGTCTATGAATGACATACATAAACGTACACATCACAGCAAAAGACTCAAGAACTAGTGGTTAACACGATACTGGAAAAGGTGAAGGATAAAAGTTGGTGAATGAAGGTAGTTGGGTGGTCTACAGGCTAGAACACGGTCACCAACGGCAGAACACAGTAGCCACCTGCAATCCTAATCATTCAAGCTTCCTGGTGGTACGTCCCACTTCTAAAGCGGCCCTCCTTCCCGGGCAGCCATGTCTGGAGGGCGCCACATCAGGAATGAGGGCCTATGCATTGCTTTGTCCCAAATTCCAGATAAGAGCAACATGTGGGGACATCTGTGTCGTAAGACTGATCCTCAAAGTGGATTTGGCATTTATTCCCCAAAGCTGATGAAACAAATACTTGAGAACCATGATTTCTACGAATTATTCTGTATTTCAGGTTTCTTTTCCTGCAAAAAATGTCGTGTATACTGAATAACCACCTTTCATCGATTTATTAATTAGAAGCTATTTATACCAGTAGAAAAATACCCATTGTATTTTTCTCTTTGTAAGACTATTTTTAAATTCATAAAAATGGTACTGTACTGGCTGCGACTAGAGTTGCAGTTTTTGGTGTCTCATGTGACATGGCATCAGGAGGACTTACATGGCTGGAGGGGAGCGAAACTGTTTTCCTCATCTGTTATTATTTAAAAATGGTTAAGGGTGGCCACATCTCCGGGGCTTCTCCTTTAATGTAAAGTCCCATTTGGAATATCATTAAAATCTGGGACAGGTCAAATCAGCTGCTACTCTACACGACTGTGTCTGCAGTACAGGCGTGGTGAGCAGACCTACACCTCATTCTGCAGAGTCTCAGCTACACCGTCAGCAGCAACGCATCGGCCGCGGAGCACAGATCGCCATGGCCGGAGCCCACCAAGGCAGCTGCCTTGCATCACAACCAAGCGCCTCACAGTGCGCAGTCGAAGGTCTGGGACTCATTCAGCGCTGCGGTCGGAGGGTCGGGGCGCCTCGTCTGGACAATTTTCTGTTTGGGGTTTTTTGTTTCTTCTTCCTCTTCAGTTTCACTTTCACAGACATGAACCACCACGCTGGGCGTCGACTCCGTTCCTGCGTGAAGTTCGTATTTCTCTCCTGCGGAGGTAAAAGCAAAATAAGAACCATGACAAAAGCATCACTTCCAGCAAAAAGAACTCTTTTGTCTCTTGCAACGTTTTGTTCTACTCCTATTTTAATGGGTGATTCTTGTTGTTTAAATCTTTAAGTCCTATGTCAGAGTATTTTATCTTGTTTTGGTGTTAGAGATTTGATACTTTAAGGCTGGTATAAAATGTTGTTGTTTCAGTACTGAGGTCTTGGGAGTTAAAATGCAAATGCTAATTATTGTTTTATGAATAATATGAGTGAATCTGTTTAATTAACTTATTTATTTATTTGAGATGGAGTCTCGCTCTGTCAGCCAAGCAAGAGTGCAGTGGCACGATCTCGGCTCACTGCAACCTCTGCCCCCGCCCCGGTTCAAGTGATTCTCCTGCCTCAGCCTCCGGAGTAGTTGGGACTACAGGTGTGAGCCACCACGCCCAGCTAATTTTTGTATTTTTAGTTGAGATGGGGTTTTATCATGTTGGCCAGGGTGGTCTCGAACTCTTGACCCCAAGTGATCTGCCTGCTTTGGCCTCCCAAAGTGCTGGGATTACAGGTGTAAGCCACCGCACCCGGCAGAGTCAATCTGTTTAACTTCAAAATAGTTTCGGTTTTCCTTTGGGAGATACTTGTAAGGATCCAGGCAGCACAGGCAATCCCTTGATTATAGGACCTTGGATATCTAAGATACAGCTCTAACATCTAAAAACAGCACTGAGTCACTTCTTCCTCAAAATGCCTCTTTTATTCCCCTTCAAGAGACGTAACTCTGTCTTGGGTGGACAACTGTCTGAACCAGCATCACGTCGGTTTCTTACATGACTTTAAAAGGAAGAGAGGTAGAGAAAGAGAAGGAACAGAGGAAATGAAACAGAAATGACAAAAATATTGAAGGAATGAGATGATATCACCACCAATTCTTGTAATGTAGTCAAAGCAGTTGTTGTTTGCCTGATACTTGGTGGGGCTGGGGAGAGAAGGCACCTAATATTCACTAACTGCCTATCAAGTACTAGCAAAATTTGTAGTAGTAAAAATTGCAGTTACATTTACTGAGTATTATGTGTACATCATTTAATACTTATTTTTTATTTTTTTATTTTTGGAGACAGAGTCTTGCTTCATGGCCCAGGCTGGAGTGCAGTGGTGTGATCTCAGCTCACTGCAACCTCCGCCTCTCGGGTTCAAGCAATTCTCCTGCTTCAGCCTCCCGAGTAGCTGGGACTAGAGGCGTACGCCACCACGCCTAATTTTTTGTATTTTAGTAGAGACGGGGTTTCACCATGTTGGCCAGGTTGGTCTCGAACTCCTGACCTCAAGCAGTCCGCCCGCCCTACCCTCTCAAAGTGCTAGGATTACAGGTGTGAGCCACCATGCCCGGCCCTTGTTTAGTACTTATAACCACACTGAATGGTGTATATGATTCTCCCTACTTTATAGATGGAAAAGCAGAAGCTCAGAAAATGGAGGCTACGTAACTTGCTCAAGATCACAGAGCAAGTAGATGCCACAGCTGGAATTTGAACCCAGGTGTGTTTGACTTTATCCTCTGCTCTAATCATACTGCCACAATGCACATTGCTGAATACGATCTTCAATATAAAAGTTTCTTGAAGAAGAAAAGAGGAAAAACAGAAGTTTATTACCTGGTCCCAATTTGGAAACAGCACAGAGTAAATCATAATTTATAACAGGCATCGCATCTTCGCTCTGCTTCCACCCCACCGGGGGAGAGGCTGGAGGAGAGATGAGGAACTGCTTGACAGGCTGGGGCGGCAGGAGATAGGACTTGTCCCGCACTTCACCAGACATCTGCACCTGCGGGGAGCGAGACGCTCAAAGCCAGTTTGCAAACTGGGCTATGTTTTCTTCATTTTCAACTTTATGTTTACTGTTCCATCTTTGTGTAGAAAATTAAAAATTTCTCTTAAACAGTCTATAATCTCCAAGAGGGTGGGACTGGGTCTGTTTGGCTCACCACTGGCCACTCAGTGCACAGCACATGGTCACACATAGTAGGTGCTTCATAAATATTAACTGAATAAAAAATAAATGGATGGGCTGGGTGTGGTGGCTCACACCTGTAATCCCAGCACTTTGAGAGGCCGAGGCGAGTGGATCACCTGAGGTCAGGAATTTGAGATCAGCCTGGCCAACATGGTGAAACTCTATCTCTACTGAAAATACAAAAATTAGCCGGGTGTGGTGGCACATGTCTGTAGTCCCAGCTACTTGGGAGGCTGAAGCAGGAGAATCACTTGAACCCGGGAGGCGGAGGTTGTGGTGAGCTGAGATTGCATCACTGCATTCCAGCCTGGGTGACAGTGAGACTCCATCTCAAAAAATAAAAAAATAAAAATAACAAATAGCAAATAAATAAATAAGTGGATGAACAGAGAAATGAACGACAGTAACTACTAAATTCCGATCTTAGAAGACATTAGGTTATATCGACTTATTTGTACTCCATCTCAAGAGACTCTACCAAGAAATGTCAAGACATCTTTTCATTTAGGTTTTCACTTGGAAGGCAAGACAAGAAACTTTTTTTTTTTTTTTAAATTTGAAAGGGAGACTGTAAAAAATGCTTTTTTGAAAATAAAACAGTGCACTTGATACACGAGTAATCTCTTGATTTTGCCCATTCTTCTCAGAAGAAATCCGTTTCTCAGAGTCACACCAACGCAGGATTAGAATATACTAAGTGTAGCCAATTCTTGGTACCCTACAGGGTCCTCTGCAATTTCAAAGTCGAAGATTTGTACAGTTCTGTGACCTCCCTGGTTCCTCATATGAATTATGGAACACAGAAAATGATTTAAGAGACCATTTTCTCAGTTTTCCCAAGGATTTCATGTCTTATTTCATGTGTGCCATTCCGGATGCACAGGAGGTAAGTTAGTTCCCTAACACTAGGTGTCAGGGTGTAACCCACGCAGAATCCCAGTTGATCAAAGCTGCCAGAAAAATCAACTCCTTCAACTGCTAGTCTCAGCAAAACAAAGTTAGGAGGTCAATGTGCTTAATAAATACATAAAATTATGTATCTATAAAATAAAAGGAAAATATTTTTGTATTATTTGCTGATTGAGATGGTTCATTCTATACACCTCTGCTATAATAATATAGAAAATGGTGAACTAAAACTATTTTTGGATGGAGAAAAACAAGTTTAGAGAACAGTGTTCTTTGCACTGTGAAGTACCTGTGCAAAATACAGCTTTAGCTTCTGCCCATTGAAGTCTGTTTCGTGGAGTTCTATTCGCGCTCTTGCTGCCGCTTCAGGTTTGCTGAAATTTATTCTGACTCTTCTAAAGCTTTTAAACAGCTGAAAAGTAACTTGGTCATCATAGATGGTGAAGAGTGCTTCAAATCTTTCCTACAATTAAGGAGCAGCAAGGCAAAGGGAATGGGAGGGAAAAAAAAAGAAAAATCTTTAACAGAAGGGGAAATTTAAATCATGAAACCTAAGTAATTAAGAACACATTGTAAGTTAAACTTTTCTCCTAAAACAGTATACTTTTCTTGCACATATACAAGAACAGGTATCCTGTAATTTAGCAATTGCACTTACTTTATGTATTTTTTTGAGATGGAGTCTCATTCTGTCATCCAGGCTGGAGTGCAGTGACATGATCTCAGCTCACTGCAACCTCCACCTCTCGGGTTCAAGTGATTTTCCTGCCTCAGCCTCCAAAGTAGCTGGGATTACAGGGGCTAGCCGCCATGCCCGGCTAATTTTTATATTTTTAGTAGAGATGGGTTTTCACCATGTTGGCCAGGCTGGTCTTAAACTCCTGACCTCAAGTGATCCATCCACCTCAGCCTCCCAAAGTGCTGGGATTACAGGCATGAGCCACCATGCTGGGTCGTGCACTTATTTTAAGTGTAATTAACTTTATTAAATATTGTCTACATTCAAAGGTTATAAAACGAATGCAAGATATAAGAGAATGACACAAACATGCCCAATTCTAGAACACTGCTATTGTTCTGATGTCCTCGGTGCAACAAGGTTAGTTTTCCCTGTCACATTCCTTTCCTCCTTCAAAGCTGTCATTTCTGGAATTTTATCATTCCCTTGTTTTTCTTTATAGTTTACAACATTTATTTGTATCTCTAAAAATGTTATCATGTTATATGTATTCTTCCACAACTTGCTTTTTTTGCTTAGATCTTGCTGCTGAGGTTCTCCCTTGCTGCTGTGTGTGACTGTTTGGTTGGTTTTTTTTTTTTGGAGATAGAGTCTCACTCTGTTACCTAGAATGAGGTGCAGTAGTGCAATCTTGCCTCACTGCAGCCACGACCTCTAGGGTTCAGGTAATCCTCCTGCCTCAGCCTCTTGGATAGCTGGGACTAAAGGCACCTGCCACCACATCCAGCTAATTTTTTGTATTTTCAGAAGAGATGGGGTTTTGCCACATCGCCCAAGCTGGTCTCAAACTCCTTGGGCTGAAGTTGTCTACCCCCCTTGACCTCCCAAAGTGCTGGGATTATAGGTATGAGCCACTACACCCAGCAAGACATCCATTTCTAAGTACTGTTTCAGCTGTTCGCCACCAGTTTGTTTAATTTTTTTTTTTTTTTTTTTGAGACAGGGTCTTGCTATATTGCCTGAGTTGGGCTCAAGTGATCCTCCTGCCTCAGCCTCCCAAGCAGCTGGGAGTACAGGCATGTGCTACCACACCCAGCACCTGAACAGTTTTGATATGTTTTATTTTTATTTTTTTAAAATAGAAGGCAGGGCAAAAATAAAATAAAATAAAATTAGCCAGGTGTGGCCAGGCATAGTGGCTCATGCCTGTAATCCCAGCACTTTGGGAGGCTGAGGTGGGTGGATCACTTGAGGTCAGGAGTTCAAGACCAGCATGGTCAACATGGTGAAACCCTGTCTCTACTAAAAATATAAAAATTAGCCAGGCATGGTGGTCAGCACCTATAATCCCAGCTATTTGGGAGGCTGAGGTGGGAGAATCACTTGAACCCAGGAAGTGGAGGCTGCAGTGAGCCAAGATAGTGCCACCGCACTCCAGCCTGGGTGACAGAACAAGACTCTGTCTTTAAAAAAAAAAAAAAAAAAAGAGAGAGAGAGTCTCTCTGTCGCCCAGGCTGGAGTGCAGTGGCGTGATCAGAGAGCTCACTGCAGCCTCGAACTCCTGGGCTCAAGCCACCCCCACTACATCAGCCTCCTTCAGCATGCACCACCACATCTGGCTTTTTTTTTTTTTTTTTTTTTTTTTTTTTTTAAATGAGATGAGGTCTTGCTATGTTTCCCAGGCTAGTCTCAAACTCCTGAGCTCAAACTATCTTCCTACCTTGGCCTCCCAAAGTGCTGGGATTACAGGCATGAGTCACCATGCCTGGCCACACCTGGCTAATTTTATTTTATTTTTGTACAGAGTCTTAATGTCTTGCCCAAGCTGGTCTGGAACTTCTGTGCTCAAGTAATCCTTCTGCCTGAGCCTCCCAAAGTGCTGGGATTAAAGACGTGAGCAACTGCGCCAGTTGATTCTAAATACTCTCTAATTTTTCTTACGATCTCTCCCTGTCTCGTGAATTGTTTAGATGTATGTTTCTTAAACTGCAAATAGACGGGAGTTTTTTTATCTTTTTAATGTCTAACTCATTTTCACTCTGATTGGAGTAGGCTATCCATAGTGATAGTAATCCTTTGACAGTTTGAGACTTGCTTTTGGTTCAATGTCATTGAATTTCATAAATCTTGTACATGTGCTTGAAAAGAGTGTATTTGTGCAGCTGTTTGGTACAGTATTATAAAAATGTTCAGTATATCCAGCTCATGTTCTTTACGAGTTCTATATCCTGATTTTTTGGGGGACTGTTTTAACTATTATCAGGAAAGATCTGTTAGATTTTCCCACTATCAGGTGGATGTGTTATTTTTCTGTATAATTTGGTTACTTTCGCGTCCTACATTTTAAGGCTAAGTTATCATGTGCATACAAGCTTATAGTTGTTTTCTCTTCCTGGTGAATGAAACTTTTAATCATTAGGTAGTGACCTTCTTCAACTGCCAGATAAAGGAATGTGCTTTGTTTTGTTTGTTTGTTTGTTTTTGGAGACGGAGTCTCGCTCTGTCGCCCAGGCGGGAGTGCAGTGGCCGGATCTCAGCTCACTGCAAGCTCCGCCTCCCGGGTTTACGCCATTCTCCTGCCTCAGCCTCCCGAGTAGCTGGGACTACAGGCGCCCGCCACCTCGTCCGGCTAGTTTTTTTGTATTTTTTAGTAAAGACGGGGTTTCACCGTGTTAGCCAGGATGGTCTCGATCTCCTGACTTCGTGATCCGCCCGTCTCGGCCTCCCAAAGTGCTGGGATTACAGGCTTGAGCCACCGCGCCCGGCCAGGAATGTGCTTTGTTTTAAAGTCTATTTTGTCTGGTATTAATATAGCTGTTGTAGCTTTCTTTTGATTATGTATTGTATGGGAATCAAATTTTAGCCTTTACTACTAACCTTTATGTATCCTTATGTTTTAGATATGTCTCATAAAAAGAAGACATGTGTGTATAATGCATGTGTGTGCCTGTATGTAAATAAATGCAGTTTGACACTCACTGTCTTTCCACTGGAGTCCATTGTTGACTGCTGATATTTTGGGATGTCTACTATCTTATCTGTTTGTCTTAGATTTTCTGTGTTCTTTTTGTTTGTTTTCTTTCCAACTATTTTTTCTCTTTCTCTATTCCTACCCTGAGTGAAATTCCTATGAAAGATGCTAATGTATGTTTGGCAACGTCTTTAAAGATGCCTAACTCCCTACAGCCACAGCTTCTCTTTCACAAAGGCAAAACCATCAAACCTTTTTCTCAACATTCATACTGGGACTATGTAATTCCACAAAAATAGCATTTTGGGGTAAAAAGCATTGGAAGAATATCTGAGCACAAATCATTTTATATAATTTGCAGTAAGTGTGATCTCCAGAGTATTCTGAGATGGACTAGAGAAAGAGAGCAATATTTGAATCATTCATGAGGCTGAGAAAAAAAGTGGTTATTTTCCTATTTATTAATGAATTGGGATAATGAAAAGCCTAATTTCAATCACCAGAAGAAATGCAACATTAAATTTTCTTTACAGAAAACATATTTAGGCAATGGTTTAATACATGAAATGTAATAAAACGGATCTAAGAAACTTCTCAATACCTTTAGAAGTATTCCTTAGGCTTGGCAATGGTAACACAATAAAAGGAACCTATAAATTAGCTTTGTTCTTGCTTGGCCTATGTAAAGATCTTTCAATGATCTGTTGATCCTGAAGTGCAAATTATACATTCCCTCATTTATTAGCTTCTCTCAATGTGAACATTTACCTGCCACTTTGCACTATTTCTCCAACTGGATAAAATATAAAATAATTTGTCCTCTGATATTTATTCTTTGTGTTCAAATATCCTTCATTCTTGAGGAAACATCATTTATCCTAAAGACTATGTATTTTTTGTTGATTCATTTAAAAAAATAAATTATGCCGGACTTTCTACTCAGCCTGGCTTTTCAGTGGACTGCAAGCTGCTTCCAGCAGGGGGCAGTTTTAAGATCAATCCTATTCTTGGGCCAGGCGAAGTGGCTCACGCCTGTAAGCCCAGCATTTTGGGAGGCCAAGGCAGGTGGATCACCTAAGGTCAGGAGTTCAAGACCAGCCTGACCAATATGGTGAAACCCCGTCTCTACTAAAAATACAAAAATTAGCTGGATGTGGTGGTGCGCACCTGTAGTCCCAGCTACTCAGGAGGCTGAGATAGGAGAATCCCTTGAACCCAGGAGGTGGAGGTTGCAGTGAGCCAAGATCGCACCACTGCACTCCAGCCTGGGTAACAGGTGAGACTTCTTCTCAAAAAACAAACAAAACAAGATCAATCCTATTCTTATTTACTACAGTATTTCCATATACTAAAGTAATACAGAAAGCCATGCACGGTGGCTCATGCCTGTATTCCTAACACTTTGGGAGGCTGAAGCAGGCAGATCAACTTGAGGCAAGGAGTTTGAGACCAGCCTGGCCAATGTGGTGAAACCCCATCTCTACTAAAAATACAAAATTACACACCTGTAGTCCTAGTTACTCAGGAGGCTGAGACATGAGAATTGCTTTAGCCTGGGAGGCAAAATTATGCCAGTGTACTCCATCTTGAGTAAGAGAGCAAGACTGTCTCAAAAAAAAGTAATACAGATAAATAATAAAATATTATATAGCTTTAGAAAGGATTTTAAAGTAGCATATCAGTTCTTAAAAGGGAAGGTGAATAGGTAAATATATTAAATACTGATAATTATTATTGCTTCTGGATACATTTCAAAGTTTCTTCAGCATCCGTTTTAAAGGTGGTTAGCTTTGTCCCTTTTAAAGAGAATGAGACTTGAGATTTTGCAAAATCACAACCCATTTGGTTCTTGGTATTAGTTTATTTTAAATGTATTTTAAACATTAAGAAAATATTAAAATTCCCATGTGATATAGTCAAGAAATATTAACACTGAACACAATGGAAATTAAGAACTAATTAAGAACAGCTTATAAAATATTAGTACTTTGTTAATTCTATACATTAAACATTTTCCTTGCCCAAGGTAAAAGGACCATGTATTATCCCTAGTCCTCCACAGCAATGAATTTTTCCTAGTACCAATGCATTGTATGACAGAAGCTATCTTGCAAACAGCTACTTGATAATCATATTCTTCTTCGTTTCTCCCTTCAAGATACATCTTTTCTTCAAATTCCAGAAATACACTGTAACTGAATGTAACATGCAGATGACAGCAATGGGTCATATGGCTGGCGCGTGCTCTCTCTTTCTCTCCACCAAAATCCAATACCTGTGATAGGACTAAGAATAATAACAAAATGGCCAGGCACAGTGGCTCATTCTTGTAATCCCAGCACTTTGGGATGCCAGGAACTTGAGACCAGCCTGGGCAACACTGCAAGACCCCATCTCTACAAACAAATTAAATAATTAGCCAGGCATAGTGGCACACACTTGTAGCCTTATCTACTCAGTTGGCTAAGGTGGGAAGATTGTTTGAACCCAGGAGTTCGAGGCTGCAGTGAGCCACAATCGCACCACTGTACTCCAGCCTGGGCAACAGAGTGAGACCCTGTCTCTCTCTCTCTCTAAAAAAAAGAATTACACAAAAATGAAGCCATGCAAGAACTGATTAGCAAGCTTTTTCTGAATTTTGTGTTCTTTCTCTCTCCTTCACACCCATTTTCCCTTGAAGTAGCATAAATATGGTTATGAAATATGTGAATTCTAGCTGTGAGGTGCTTTAGAAGCATGAAGAATTAACTTGGAGGCAAAACCATCAGTTTCCTATTTGAGAAAAAAGGTTACGAGCCCTCAGCTGGTAGCTTTGCCCTTCTGTGAGTCCACAGACATCCCTATGTAGATTTCTGATGCTGCCCCTGATAGCCCGACATTAGCACGAAAGGGATTTAGAAGATTGCAGACAGCAGGGAAAGGACATAATCTATGAAAATGGACTGAAAACGACTTGTGATAAACATGAAGGATCTGCAGCTGTTCATTCAAAAACCAAATGACTATTTTTCTCCTTAGAATTGTTTCAGAAATAGCTCACTTTTATAAATTTCTGAATTCTCTAATGATGTAACATTAACATCATCCTGTTGGGTGATGGCTGCACATTTATTTGAGAAAAGATAATGTGGATTCCATTAAAATAAAAATCATCATTAACCACTTTACTTTTTCTGTAGTCACTTACTATCCCCCTCTGGCAGCGTAAGGTCTACAGGCACAACACAAATAATGCAACCTAAAAACCAATGCCTGAGGCTTTTTCCTATGATGTATGTAGGTTTTCCACAAAATATAGACCAGAAGCTGCCTTCGTATGCTAAGACCACCTGTGCAATTAGCCATCACAATGACAGCACATACCTTGTACCTAAAATAGCTAAGAACAACATGTAACCAACAACCTTCTTGGGGACTTAAGAAAGAGTGCTTGACAGCTGGATAACAGGCATCAGTAAAGGAGAAAAGTGGAAAAGGCCATACAGGAAGGTCAGTTTCAAGGAGCAACAGATGAGGATGGCAGCCAAGTGTGTATTTCCTGACCTTTCTGGAACCACCATGGCTCCACTCTTGCCCTATCCCAACTCGGAGAAGGCAAGGTTTAGCTGTTTCACTGAAGGACAAACTGGGAACATGATTTTGCCACACCCCTTTGCTTTGGACTGAAAAAAAATGAGGAGTCCACCACTTCTAGTAAACATTAGAGAGTAGGAGGATGGGAGGCTGAGGCATGAGAATTGCTTGAACCTGGGAGGCGGAGGCTGCAGAGAGCCGTGATTGTGCCACCACACTCCAGCCTGGGTGACAGAGCGAGACCCTGTCTCAAAAAAAAAAAAAAAAAAAAAAAAAAAAAAAAACCAAAAGAAAACAAAACAAACAGAGTAGGAGGAACGATTTTACTCTTGAGAAGGAATGGCTTGATTCATTCAGCAGTGAAATTATCTTTGGCATCCTAAGGCAAGAGATTTATATTCTATGTCTTTCTGTAAATCTGATCTAGAAAATTCCATTTCTCCAGTGTCCCGAGCCTGCAGGTCCAGTAATATCAAAGGCAAGGCCTCCATTTCTGTCTGGGGGTAGGCAAAGTGCTTTTGGTTCTCCTCAATCATCACTGACTAAAACAGCCAGGGAGATGGACTTTACTGAACAGAAAAAAGAGCACATACAGCTAGGCATGGTGAATTTTAAAACTTTCCTTTGATAATCTGAGTACTTGTAAAATTCTGGGACCTAAAGTCAGAAGTGCTAGAGGGGAGCAGAATATATGAAAAATGCAAAAACCTTTGTCAACCTTTATTATTTATGTTGCCATCATCATTTTTCCAGATCAGAAAGAAACCTGTAACTGAATTAAAATTCAAGAAAATATGGACTGCTAGCTATTCAAGATGGGTTTTTATGTTTTAATGGCTACTGTATTTATAAACACATACTCTGACTTATTGGAACATAAATTCTTTCTTTTTTTCTTGAGACAAGGTCTCACTCTGTCACCCAGGCTGGAGTGCAGTGGTGCAATCTTGGCTCACTGAAACCTCTGCCTCCTGGGTTCATGTAACTCTCCTGCCTCAGCTTCCTGAGTAGCTGGGACTACAGGTGCCTGCCACCACGCCCGGCTAATTTTTGTATTTTTAGTAGAGACGAGGTTTCACCATGTTGGCCACACTGGTCTTGAACTTCTGACCTCAAGTGATCTGCCTGCCTCAGCCTCCCACAGTGCTGGAATTATAGGCATGAGCCACACTGTGCCCAACCCTGGAACATCAATTCTTAAACGGCTGTGATTTTTTTCCAAATCTATAATATTCCTTAAACCATGTACAAGAAAAGTGGTCAACATTATGATTAATCATTATTGATCGGAACAAATTATGGATTGGCATAAGGATGAGATCATGAAAATACTTTGATTGCTGTGTTAGTTACAAGGGTAGATACTGTCAACTCACCAAACTGCACACTTTGAAGATCTGTACATTTCACTAAGAGTTTTACCAAAGTTAAAAACAATGTATAAGGGGAAACAAGATAAAAAGATGGGGTGAAGTGGCTACAGCAGCCAGCTGCCAGGTCAGAGGTAGCACCTGGGTCTCACCATCACTGAGCACAGGTGTTGGATGCCAGAGCCCTGCTTCATGAGTGTCTGCCATGGACCTGGCTGTGGGCCCAGAAAGGCTGGTTTTGGCTGGCACTATTTTCCATCTTTAATTAGGGCAACATATCCTTAGTTATTAATAGTAGTTCTGGTTATAGAAACTTCTCTGGCTGGGTGTGGTGGCTTATGCCTGTAATCCCAACACTTTGGGAGGCCGATGCAGGAGGATTACTTGAGGCCAGGAGTCTGAGACCAGCTTGAGCAACAAAATGAGACCTCATCTCCACCAAAAAAAAAAAAAAAAAAAATTAGCCATTCGTGGTGCTGTGCACCTGTAGTCCCAGCTACTCAGGAGGCTGAGGTGGGAGGGTTGCTTGAGCCCAGGATGTCAAAGGTGCAGTAAGCCAAGACTGTTCACTGCTTCCAGCCTGGGTGACAGAGTGAGACCCCAACTTAAAACACAAAAACAAAAAAATAAAAATAAAAATTTCTCTCTTCCGTAGTTAAGTTGGAAAAGATCTATGACTGTGCTTGAACTGAATATGTATGCACAATGTAGAAATCATTTTCAAGCAGTTTGGTGGCCAGTTGCCAGCCTCAAAACACCTCGAAAATGCACTTTGCCACCCGAGGAACAGGTCCACAATCACAGCTACCCCCCAATTACAGCAACATTAACAGTTAAGCTGATTAGGCAGCTGTCAGGGCTTCTACAGAAACAGTCTACACACACACACACACACACACACACACACACACTCTTTCAAGATGTGAAGGTACTGCACTCAAGTGATGACACTCAAACCCTGTAGCCCATCAATAAAGAAAAGTACTTTTTATTTGGCTTTTCTATTGGAGAAGTGCGATCTTCAACACCACAAATGGGAGAACTTCTAACAGCTCATGACAGCAGTATCGGCCTTTTCCCCCTTAAGCCTAGAGGTTGTTTGGTTATTTACTGAATAAAGCAAAGAAGACAGAGGAGCAGATTATAAGGTCCCCTGAAGGAAACAGCAGATGGACCAAATCTAGAGAGCGCACACACGAATTGTGAAACACAGATTTCTGTCCTTTGCAACCCCACTTAGCTATTTTGCTATTGAAGGGCATCTCAAAGAGGCAGTCAAATTATAAGTAGGCAATTACCTAATCCAAAGCCCAAAAACAGCCCACAAAACACTTCAGGTTTGCAAACCTATCCAGGGAGCTGGACTCAAACATACAGTTTTGATCTAAGACATCACAGTTAAGAAAAACCAGGGTGCGTTCTTCCCCCCACAAACCGTGCAAATTTGCCCAGGAACAAGGGAAAGTGTTTCAGCTGCCCAGGCTGCTGTTCAAGCACTCTGGGCTCCGTTTTCAAGGTTGGTGTGGTAGCAGATCCATGCCAGCTGCTCGAGAAAACTGATGACTGCTCTCTAGGATGTCCACTGGAATCTTCCCTCCCTCTTTCTTGTCCTCCCTGTCCATGAAGTAGGAAGGATTTGGGAAGTCCGAGTTCAGCTTGAATTCCATCTGGCCTTGGGTTCCATGACAGCCAGGAGCAGAACAACATGGGCGAGGTGCAGATGCTCCGACGGCCCCATCAGAGACAGTGTCCATATGGTGATCTCTTTGTGACTTTTGTGAGCGAGCATTGGCTTTGATGAACAAGCATCAAACCCCGCTCTGCCTCTGAGAAGGGGAACATGAGTGGATGTTATCCATTCGGGAGGACCAGAGGCCCCTGTTCATAGGCCTGGTGGTGTGTGCCTGTGGTCCCAGCTACTCAGGAAGCTGAGGTGGGAGGATCACTTGAGCCCAGGAGGCAGAGGCTGCAGTAAGCCGAGATTGCTCTACTGCACTCCAGCCTGGGCAACAGAGCCAGACCCTGTCTCAAAACAATAATAATAATAAAAATAATGAATAAGGCATCCTTTCTATTCCTGAACATTCAGTCCAGAAGCTGTCGATGGAGCCATGTAAGGTAGCTGTGCACAAAGCTGGGCAGTGGGGGAGCTGCAGCAGCCCGCAGCACAGTGTGGGGTCCGGGTGGGGCAGGGCAGGTGGTCACTTGGAGAGTGGCCTGGCATGGGGTATTGGAGCCCAGCAGAGATGAGGATGGTATGCCCAGCAAGAGGTTGCCTAGCACAGGGTAAGGGGGAGAGTATTCTTGCATTGGAGCAGTCGGACCGGAGGTGGAAGCCCAGGCAGGGTGGGAAGGTGATGGGGCGCTGTGTGGGAACTCAGCAGCGGGTAGTGGAGCCCTGTAGGGTGAGCGGGTGCCTGTATAAGGGGCAGCCCAGTACACACAGGAAAAAGGCAGTGACAGTCACAGACAGGGGAAGGGAGAAAATTCTTTAGTATTGGAGTGGAGCTGGACGTGTTAAATGTAACTACATGTATATGCACGTATGCAGATACGTGTATATGTGTGCATGTATGTAGACACGTGTGCATCTGCATATTTCCTAGCCCTGTCCACTGAAGGGCCTAGAAACAGGGACACTCCATGAGCAATGGACACAGCCAACTGCCATATCCTAGTTTCTATACACTCTTCTCCACTGAAAGCAATCCAAGGGGTCCTTGGAAAAATGGCTGACTCCTAGTTCAGCACTGTATGTTGGAGCCCAAGCGCTAGGGCTGAGGCAGCGAAAGTACCAAATAATTCTGGAATATCTTGTGCTATAAAGTAAAGAAGTACTCAAAGAATGATGGGTGCATGTCAAAAAGACACAGAAGCCACCCTGAAGGGACAACCACTGGCCAAATCCGGACAAACTGCAGCATCAAAATAATCACAGTAACAGATTATAACCAGTGAATAAAATAGGAAACCATGGACCTTACTGTATGAATAAACTGAATATACTAAAAGTTTGATGGGGAAACAGTTTCAAAGTACCTCCCACAAAATATTAATTAATTACAAGGAGAAAAAGAGCAACTCAACAGTGGAGAAGTCTGGCAGACACCACCTTAGCCAAGGGCTCAGAGCCAAAGGGGACAAATGGAAACCGCACCATCGGACAGGACCTGAAGGGAAGAGATCAGCGTCACTTCTGCAATGTTCTGGTCAAAGATGCACAAACTGAATCAAACCCGGAGGAAACATCACGCAAACCCAAAGTGAGAGACATGCTACAGAGTAACTGGACTGCAATCTTCAAGAGCATGGGATGCTATGAACAGTGAAGAAAGACAGGCTTCCTTCAGATTGAAAAGGACTTAAGAGACCTGACAAATAAATGCAATGGGTGAGAAACAACTGGATATTTTCACTGTAAAGGACATTACTGGGACAACTGGCAAATCCTGAATGGGATCTGAGGATTAGGAGGGAGAAATGTAACAATGTTAATTTCCCGGTTTTTGTTTTTTTTCTCCTAGGAAAATGCCCCTGTTTGTAGGAAATACATATCGAAGTACTGGGGAGTGAAAGCCATCATTGTGGGCAACTTATGCTTTGAAATGCAGGAAAAGCAAAGTGCTCTGTATACCTAACCATTAAAAGTATCTTTTTTGGGGGGGATGGGATCTCGCTTTGTTGCCAAGACTGGAATACAGTGGTGACATCATAGCTCACTACCGCCTCAAATTCCTTGGCTCAATAGATCCTCCTGCCTCGGTCTCCCAGAGTGCTGGGATGACAGGTGTGAACCATCATGCCTGGCTTATTTACTTATTTATACACACACATATATTATGAACATGTTCTACTGTCCTAAATATGGCATAAAACTTACAAAAATAAAAATGTAAATCAGGTAAGGAAATAAAAAAATAGGAAACACATGGTTATTCAAACTAATTGATGAGGGTTCAACATAAATGTTGGGGCGTGTTGATGTCTCAGTACACGTAGATTACTTTCCCAGTCATTTTTCCAGCACGTATTTCATGAACAGCAAGGCTCACAAGCCAGGCTCTGTGCTAGGCGGTGTGGAGGTGACACACATGCCTATCCTGAGCTCTCTCACTTCTGAATTACCCTGTCCCCATCCATGGGAACACTCTGCTTTGGAAAGATCAGGAACGTATACACATGGGTAACCTAGCTATTTCTTTCTTTTCTTTTTTTTTTTTGAGATGGAGTCTCGCTCTGACACCAGGCTGGAGTGCAGTGGTGCGATCTCAGCTCCCTGCAACCTCCGCCTCCTGGGTTCAAGCTATTTTCCTGCCTCAGCCTCCCAAGTATCTGGGACTACATGTGCACGCCACCACGCCCAGCTAATATTTGTATTTTTAGTAGAGTCGGGGTTTCACCATGCTGGCTAGGATGGTCTCGATCTCTTGATCTTGTGACCACCTGCCTCGGCCTCCCAAAGTGCTAGGATTACAGGCGTGAGCCACCACGCCCAGCCATAACCTAGCTATTTCTTAGCACCTAAGAGTCTTGAGGTCTACCTTGATTTGGGGAGTAGTGGATTGTTTGCAGCTGAAATTGAGCTTACTGGAAAAACAAAAAGCTTCAAGGTACGGGAAGGGGCCATTAGCTCAAAGATATTTTACACTTGCTTTGATATATGGAACCTCCATGAATCAAGATAAAAAAAGTATAAAGCATTTTGACTATATATACACATCAGAAAAAAGTTATTTACATTATACCAGGATAAATGTCAATGAAGTGATAGGAAGTTAAGTAATTCTTTCATGTTATTTAGGTCTCACTTCCAATGTCAGTTCTTTGGATAGGCCTTCCCTGACCACTCAAGTTCAAAATCACCACCCATCAAGTCACTCTCTCTTGCTCCATACCATTTTATTTTCTCACGGTACTTGTTATTATCTGAACGTATTCGCTTGTTGGCACGTTCACTATCTTTTTCTCCCTATGCTCCATGAAGGATCCTTCATCTTGCTGACCGCTGTCTCCCCAGAACCTGTGACAGAGGCCAGCACAACGCTCCATCAAAACTTACTGACTGCACAAATCAAGAAAGGGGATCTGTAAACAAGTCATCTCCAAGAACATGACAGCCAACCTTACTGTTCAGTGACTCTTAATTTTCTATTAATTTAGATGTCCAAATAAATCATCTGAAATCCTTTTAAATTCTTGTGTTTGAGGCAACGTATTCACAATGGAAGCTACAAATATCCTGGATGGTAAATGAAGAGAGCTTTTTCATTTCAAAATCTCTTAAGATATTTCAAAATCCCTAAATGTTACATATACCGTGATGTAGTCTGAGGACCCAGAGCTAGTCCGTGAACTTTGCTACCAGTCCACGAGAAGGTTCAGTACCGAAACAGAGAGAAAGTGTTTAGAAATGCTTTAGCAAGTTTACATCACTATGACATTTTTATTCCATTTTACAAAAGCATCAGACAGTGACAGTTTAGAGGAAAAAACCTGGTCTTCCACTGGCTATAAGTCTGAGAAGGATTCATCTATAATTCATTGAAAAATACGTTGGAAAGTAATAAAAATGTAACTACTAGACCGGCAACATTTTTAAATTCTGGAAATAAAAAGTACTGATGATGCTCTGAAGCAATGGGAACTCTTACACATGGCTAGGAAGATGCAAACAGCTCCAAATGCCTTAGAGAGTATCTGACAATATGCACTAAGACTGGAGAAGCGTAACTCCACAAGCCAGCAGCGTCGCCCCAGCCTCACACAGGATGCTACGGAATGTAAGCGGCATCCGGGAATGAGATGGCAGCACACCAAAAAGAACCTAAATGCCCATCAACATGAGAATGGGTAAATAAATTGTAGTATATTTAGAAAATAAGATACTATAGAAGTGAAACTGAATACACATTTCAGCATGGATTAGTCTTGCTGATAGTGTTTAGCAAAAAAATAAGAATTTATACAGTTATGCCATTTATATAAAATTTTATTTATTTTTTATTTTATTATTTCCTAAATACTTCCAACTCCTTATTTTTTGTCTTTTTTTCTCAGTCGCTCAGGCTGGAGTGCAGTGGCGTGATCTCGGCTCACTGCAACCTCTGCCTCCCAGGTTCAAGCGATTCTCCTGCCTCAGCCTCCCAAGTAGCTGGGATTATAGGCATGCACCACTATGCCCAACTAACTTGTGTATTTTTAATTTTTAGTACAGATGGGGTTTTGCCATGTTGGCCAGGCTGGTCTCGAACTCCTGACCTCAGGGTGATCCACCCACCTTGGCCTCCCAAAGTGCTGGGATTACAAGCCTGTGCCACCATGCCTGGCCAATATATAAAATTATAAATGATGTAAAATTCCATTAATTTCATTAGTGTTTTAGCATACAGTTTAGCATACGATTTTCAGCATACAGATCATATACATATTTTGTTAATGTATACTTAAGCTACAAATATCGTTGAAAGTAATTGAAGATGCTTATCTCAAAATATATTACAGTATTTCATGGCCAGGCACGGTGACTTGCTTGAATCCAGGAGGCAGAGGTTGCAGTGAGCCGAGATCGCACCACTGCACTCCCGCCTGGGCAACAGAGTGAGACTCCGTCTAAAGAAAAAAAATATATGTGTGTGTGTGTGTATATATATTTGAAATAATATAGATTTGACATACCTTTATATATGTGTGTGTGTGTATACATATTTGTATAAATATATGTGTGTATGTATATTTAGGGATTTTTGAAATATCTACAGATATTTCAATTTCCAAATGTTTACTGTTACAAAGACAGTTGATTTTGTGCATTGAACCCATATCCTACAATCTTCCTAAACTCACTTATTCACTCTAACAGCTTTTACATAGATTCCTTTCTAAAGAGACAAATCACGTCGACTTCAAATACAGATAATTTAAAATCCCAGCACTTTGGGAGGCCGAAGTGGGCGGATCACCTGAGGTCAGGAGTTCAAGACCAGTCTGGCCAACATGGTGAAGCCCCATCTCCACTAAAAATACAAAAAATTAGCCAGGCGCAGTGGCAGGCACCTGTAATCCCAGCTACTTGGGAGCCTGAGGTAGAAGAATCGTTTGAACCCAGGAGGTGAAGGTTGTAGTGAGCTGAGATCACGCCATTGTACTCCAGCCTGGGCAACAGAGTAAGACTCATCTCAAAAAAAAAAAAAAAAGTGTGTGTACATACACATAGAGTACCAGGCTAAATCAGAATAAATGCTGATATTTGCACTTTTGACCAACAAACATAGCAATTTCATATGGTTAAACCTATTAAAGTTTACAGATTTCATGGAAAATGGGAAACCTGAGTCAGGATGATGGTTATCTCTGGGAAGAGACACAGGGGATTCAACTGTATTAGTAAAATTTCATTTGCTAAATTGGGTGGGCACATGGGTGTTTTTTATATTAGTCTTTATCCTTTTTGCATAACCTAAAATTTGCGTTTTTTATTTTGAGAGCCTGGGACAGCACCTTACATAAGAGGAATAACCACAACCAAACTTGGAAGCTTTACCTGTGCCTAACCTAGGCTCCCTGGAGAAGCAGAGGCAAGGCAAGGCAAAGGCACACACACTGTTTGTTTCAGGAAGCGACCCCATGAGACAAGAGTGGAGGCCTGGGAACAGTGGCACTGGGAAGGAGGGCAAGCCCATTCTCTGTCCTTCCAGGTCATGTTTTCAAGCTTGTCACCTCTGTGGGCAACTGGGGCTTGATCTGCTGGGGAGCCAGTAAGAACCCACCTGAGAATTGTTGGATTCAGTGTCAGAACACTGGGCAACATAGCAAGATCTTGTCTCTTAAAAAAAAAAAAAAATCAGGCCGGGCACAGTGGCTCATGCCCGTAATATCAGCACTTTGGGAGGCTGACATGGGCAGATCACTTGAAGTTGGGAGTTTGGGACCAGCTTGGCCAACATGGAGAAACTCTGTCTCTACTAAAAACACAGAAATTAGCTGGGTGTGGTGGCATGTACCTGTAGTCCCAGCATTTTGGGAGACCAAGGTAGAAAGATCATCTGAGGTCAGGAGTTTGAGACCAGCCTGGTCAACAGGTGAAACCCTGTCTTCACTAAAAATACAAAAAATTAGCCGAGCATGGTGGTGGATGCCTGTAATC
Source organism: Macaca thibetana thibetana (assembly GCF_024542745.1). Lineage (NCBI taxonomy): Eukaryota > Metazoa > Chordata > Mammalia > Primates > Cercopithecidae > Macaca > Macaca thibetana. Next base: position 23,436,543 of record NC_065578.1, on the reverse strand, counting down.
CTAGCTACTTGGGAGGCTGAGGTGGGAAGATCACTTGAATCCGGGAGGCAGAGGTTGCAGTGAGCTGAGACTGCACCACTGCGCTCCAGCCTGGGTGACAGAGTGAGACTCCATCTCAAAAATAATAATAATAAATAAATAAACAAAAATGAAAACTTAGCCGATGTGCTGGTGCATGCCTGTAGTCCCAGCTACTCAAGAGGCTGAAGAAGGAGGATTGCTTGAGCACAGGAGGTCAAGGCTGCAGTGACCTATGATCACACCACCACATTCCAGCCTGGGTGACAGAGCAAGACCCTGTCGCTTTTTAAAAAGACAGAGAAAAAAAAAAAAAACAACTGGCGTTAAAAACAAACAAGCAAATACAATCACATTGGGACAAATCCAAATCTGTCACAGAAAAATGAAGCACTAAGCCTGCCGCACTCCTGATGGAGCGACTGACTAGCAGAGCACAGGCATGAAATTAACAACCCTATAGCTGAGAAATACACATTGAAAGGTAAGTCCTTTTCTCCACCTATTTTTCTTACAGTTTATTTTCCTATGATTTATTATCCCCCCAACACTACTAAGAAATACTGATAAAAACATAGAGCCAAACCTAACAATCTAGAGCAGATTTACCTTTACATGATAATAGCACCTGTGTTATTTATTCTATTGTTTAGAAGAATGTAAAAGCTTACTCCAATAGTTAGAAGCTTATGAAGACAAAAACTTTTTCAAGTTAGGAAAAAAAAATTTTTTTTATAGAGATGGGGTCTTGCTATGTTGGCCAGGCTGGTCTCGAACTCCTGGGTTCAAGCAATCCACCTGCCTCAGCCTCCCAAAGTGCTGGGACTATGGATGTGAGCCACTGCGCCCAGCCAGAAATTAGTTTTTTGAAATTAAAGTGTTTCATTGCAATCAGGATTATTCTGCCTACAATCCAAAAAAAGCAACTGTTTTATTTTTTGCACATTCATAGATAACCTGAATAAACAGGTGATTTCAGGAGAAACTACAACAAAATAAGACACTGGTAGAAGAAAAATGTGAAGGAAACATTTGATTCTGCCCATATTTTTAAAAGTATTTCTTTAATAGAAACGGGGTCTCACTATGTTGCCCAGGCTGGTCTCAAACTCCTGGCCTCAAGCAATCCTCTTGCCTTGGCCTCCCAAAGTGCTGGAATTACAAGCATAAGCCATCATGCCTGGCTTGATTCTGTCCATATTTTATATCCAATTGATGATCTATAGATAACTATAATATAAACATTTTATATTTAGTCATTTCAGATATTACTGTTAAAGTTATTCAATACAATTTATAGGAAGTTCACTGAACTGCTGTTATTAGAATTTCTGCTGGGAGATTTCCAGTATAAATTTAGGTTAGATATAATCCCCAAATGGTTTAAAAACTGAACTGAAACCCAACAAGGACTCACCCTTTTTGCAGGTTAAAAATTTCCCAAGCTACAGTTAAAAAGAAAAGGTAGAAATAGAAAAGATTGTGAGGTTTCTTGAGAGAATTCCTACGTATATAATTTTAACATAAATTGGCAATTCATCTGGTTTCTTACAACAATAAACAACAAGGTTAACTTATTTGTAACGTAAAAACTTAGAGCTCTTAGAAAGCATGAGAAAACTCAAAAGGATGATTTCAAAATGTCTAAATTATGACTGGACTTTTGAGAGCAAACAGCGTTTGTAAATGAAACAACCCTGAAAGACACAAAGCTGGTGACTGCTGCCCCTCCCCTGCTCCACTTCCGGGTGGGTCATTTCCAGGTGGGTGCACTCCGAGAGCTCCCTGCTCTGCCCTCTTCTCCCATGGCGCCACCATCCACGTGCTGCGGGCTCAGCTTCCTGACATGGAGCTCTGATGGCCGCTCTGCGTTCAGAAAACCTCCAACAGTTTCCCACAAAAGGGCAAGCTCTGGGTTGTGCTGGGCAGCCCCATACTTACTCTTCTGGCCTGATTTTTCTGACTCTGGCCACATATCAGCTATGTGCTAAGCACACAGAATGGCTCACTACTCCCGAAATGGCCCACACTCTCCCGATTCAGCTCTTTTCTCATTTTGTTCCCTATGGCCAAAATTCCCTTTCCCTTCCCTGCTAAAATCCTACCCATCTCTCATAGCCCTTCTCCAATGTCACCTCCCTGTGAGATCTTTTATTCCAACTGGCTGTGATCCTTCCTCCTTTCTTACCTCTACACACTTTTTAAATTATTATTACTTTTTTATTTTATGGAGATACGGTCTCACTATATTGCCCAGGCTGGTCATGAACCCCTGGGCTCAAGTGATCTGCCCGCTATAGCCTCCCAAAATGCTGGGATTACAGGCACGAGCCACCGTGCCTGGCCCTATACTTTCAAGTGTTTCTTTCTTTCTTTTTTTTTTCTTTGAGACTGAGTCTCACTCTGTTGCCCACGCTGGGGTGCAGTGGCGTGATCTTGGCTCACTGCAACCTCCGCTTCCCAGGTTCAAGCAATTCTCCTGTTTCAGCCTCCAGAGTAGCTGGGATTACAAGCACCTGCCAACATGCCCAGATAATTTTTGTAATTTTTTTTTTTCTTTTTTTTTTTTTGAGATGGAGTCTCACTCTGTCACCCAGGCTGGAGTGCAGAGGCGCGATCTTGGCTCACTGCAAGCTCCGCCTCCTGGGTTCACGCCATTCTCCTGCCTCAGCCTCCTGAGTAGCTGGGACTACAGGCGCCCGCCACCTCGCCTGGCTAGTTTTTCGTATTTTTTAGTAGAGACGGGGTTTCACCGTGTTAGCCAGAATGGTCTCCATCTCCTGACCTTGTGATCCGCCCGTCTCGGCCTCCCAAAGTGCTGGGATCACAGGCTTGAGCCACCGCGCCCGGCCAATTTTGGTATTTTTAGTAGAGACGGGGTTTCAGCATGTTGGTCAGGCTGGTCTGGAACTCCCGACCTCGTGATCCACCCGCCTTGGCCTCCCAAAGTACTTGGACTACAGGCATGAGCGACCATGCCCGGCCACTTTCAAGTGTTTCTAAAGACACTAAGATTCCATTTGATATCATAATTACTTGTCATCCCTGCTGCCTGGCCTTGATTTTGCTGCAGGGCTGGACACCATGAGACAGAAGCTGCATGACTCACGCTCTATCCCCTGAAGCAACTGGCACCAGTGCCTGGCACATTGTAGGCACTCAAGTATGTCCTGAGTTAAACGGTATTGAAGTTCTGCTCCAAGAAAGTCACTGGAAGGGAAATACTTTGGGTGCACTGGCTGAAAACTAAAGGGCCAGCGATAGCGTTTTGAGAAAAAGCCTCAGAACATGGAAAACACATCCCAGTGGCAGAGCTATTTTACTTTTGTGGGACTAAGACCTATAGCCTTTTGTGAGGTCATGAGGGGGAAAAACAAAATACACACACACACACACACACGGGGAAAAACAAAATACACACACACACACACATACACACACACACAAACTCTCTTTCTAGGTAAATAATAAATGAACTAAAGGAATCTTTAAAATAAGCTCAATCATTTTCCCCAGTTGTAGAAACTAATATAAGAAACGTGAACAATTTTGTTACGACAAAATCATAAATAGTCCTAACGGGTTTTAGGTAGATCAGCCCCAGGAAAAAGCTGAATTCCTTCTTTTGTGAATGCACTCCCAAGTAATAGGAAGCCCGGCTAAAGATCTCCAGGTTTTCTTTAATTACAGTCTCTGAAAATGAGTAAGTGAATAAATAAGTAAATGGATTGAATAAGACTTGACTCAGAGTTCACTAAATGCCAGTGCTTCTCAAAGCGTCTATGGAGAAGGACTGGTTTTGAAACATTTGCTATCTGCTGCAGACTGATACGCTTCTAAAAATACAATAAAAATTCTGCGCCAACATCTATAAGTGGACATACATTTTCTTTTCTTTTTTGAGATGGAGTCTCGCTCTGTCCACCAGGCTTAAGAGCAGTGGCATGGTCTTGGCTCACTGCAACCTCTGCCTCCCAGGTTCAAGTGATTCTCCTGCCTCAGCCCTGCGAGTAGCTGGGATTACAGGTGTGCGCCATCACACCTGGCTAGGTTTTGCATTTTTAGTAGAGACAGGGCTTCTACATGTTGCCCAGGCTCATCTCGAACTCCTGACCTCAGGTGATCTGCCCGCCTCAGCCCCCCAAAGTGTTGGGATTACAGGTGTGAGCCAATGCGCCCGGCCTAAAAGTGGACATACATTTTCTACACTTAATTTGTCAGGGACCAGTCATGTCCTGTTTCCCCAAATCCACACACATTCAACATGCTACAAATGCAGGCAAAGGGAGGATAGATGCCTACCTTCTCCTCTTGTGCCTCAAACACGGCTTCATGGACGCTGCAAGCAAAAAGTGAGGTAGGCAGATCACTTAAATCCATCATCTCATCCAAATCATCTTCATTTTCACCAAAAATCATCTCTTCTTCCTCTTCTTGGTCAGTGCTACACAGATCTGACTGGCTATCATTCCAAGATTTCATAGTGTCTCTCAGCATTATCCCCCAAAGTGGGCCTTTTCCGTCTGTATAGTCCTAGGATCAGGCACCCACTGTTAAAAAAAAAAAAAAGAAAACGCAGAGGTAAAACTCTGAAGGCCAAATAATGTTCCAATCAATCAATGTCTCCAGGCTACAATTCATCAAATGAAGGAATCTTATTTAGAAAGATAAATCAGTATTTAAATCAAAGCATTTCAGTCCTCATAAGTGAATTCTAGATACGCTAATTTGATTTGCTTAGCATATTTTATGTAACATATTTCACTGGCAATGATTTATTAAGAAAAAAAGGCAAAACGTTTTCTAGTGAACTTATGGAAAAAAGGGTAATATAAAATGAGATCATGTCAATATGTACTCCAGTTTATAAGCAGTAGAAAGAAAAATGTGAACCAGAAGAGCCTCCACATATTTGTTTGGGGTTTTCCATCTACAACAGTGTAACTGGCACAGCCAAATACAACCCACACTAATTCTCTCACCATCTGCACCCTGAAATATGGTCTGTGATGAGCTGACTCTACCTCTCCTAACCAATTTGTTCTTTTTGAATACACTTGAAAGAATTAAGTTACACAGAATCAAAAGCTGTCTATAAATTCAGTCTTTGTTAATATCTTAAATATTTGCAGTAGGCAAAATTTAACACAGAAAATCAAAAAGAGAGCCAGGTGTGGTGGCTCATGCCTATAATCCCAGCACTTTTTTTTTTTTTTTTTTTTTTTTGAGATGGAGTCGTGTTGTGTTGCCCAGGCTGGAGTGCAGTGGCTCGATCTCAGCTTACTGCAACCTCCACCTCCTGGGTTCAAGCAATTCTCATGCCTCAGCCTCCACTACAGGCGTGTACCACCATGCCTGGCTAATTTTTTGTATTTTTTGGTAGAGATGGGATTTCACCATGTTGGCCAGGCTGGTCTCCAACTCCTGACCTCAGGTGATCTGCAGACCTCGGCCGCCCAAAGTGCTGGGATTACAGGTGAGAGCCACCACGCCTGGCCAATCCCAGCACTTTGGGAGGCTGAGGCACTGATCAAAGGATCACTTGAGCTCAGGAGTTCAAGACCAGCCTGGCAACATAGTGAGACCTTGCCTCTACAAAAAATTTAAAAAAATAAAAAGATGTCATTTTTCTGAACTTTCTTTGAGATGGAGTCTTGCTCTGTCACCCAGGCTGGAGTACAGTAGCACAATCTCGGCTCACTGCAAGCTCTGCCTCCCGGGTTCACACCATTCTCCTGCCTCAGCCTCCCAAGTAGTTGGGACTACAGGCACCTGCCACCACGCCCAGCTAATTTTTTGTATTTTTAGTAGAGACAGGGTTTCACCGTGTTAGCCAGGATGGTCTCCATCTCCAGACCTCATGATCCGCCCGCCTCGGCCTTCCAAAGTGCTGGGATTACAAGCATGAGCCACTGCGCCCAGCCCCTTTTTCTGAACTTTAAAAAATAACCAATTTTAAGACAAATGTCTGAAGCTGACAGTGTCCCTGAGTGGAATAACAGGACAGAATCTGCCTCTCATAGACTGTTTCTGTGCATGTCTGCCTCTTCCAATGAATTGCACATCACATCCACCGAGCACAGAGTCTTGGACATGACACATTTCAAGATGTAGGGGCAGAATTTAAGAAATACGTAGCAGGCACAGACAAACTAAGTGATTATGATTACTATTACTACCTCAATACCACCTGATTTGTGATTTTTCACTTTTATTTCAAAGAACAGAAGGTCACAATACATTGCTTATACACAGTACAATATAGAATGGTAATTATAGAATAAAAATAGTGAGGTTTTTTGGTATTCTATAATACTAATCAAGACTACTTCTAAGAAGTAAAATCTTTACTCATTTGTATACACATTTTCTGAGTGCCTACTGCTTGGTGTTGGGGAGTGAAGAAAACATGGTTCCTACCCTCAAGGCACTCCCAGCAAAGCCAGCATTTCTCCTCCTCAACAATGGTAAGCACCCATTCTCCTAAAGAACTTCATTCCATCAGCTGTCAGCTGTACTTAATTTTTTTTTTTTTTTTTTTTTTTTTTTTTGGAGACAGAATTTTATCCTGCCACCCAGGCTGGAGTGCAGTAGTGCGATCTTGGCTCACTGCAACCTCCGCCTCGCAGGTTCAAGCCATTCTCCTGCCTCAGCCTCCCAAGTAGCTGGGACTACAGGCATGCACCACCATGCCCGGCTAATTTTTGTATTTTTAGTAGAGACGGGGTTTCACCATGTTGGCCAGGCTGGTCTCAAACTCCTGACCTTAAGTTATTGGCCCACCTCGGCCTCCCAAACTGTCAGCTATACTTTCAATTCCTCCTTCTCCACTTGTTCCTCTTCCTCAGCAAACATATGTGTTCCCATAAGCCCTACCATCTGGATTCTACCCTCCCTTCACACTGGTCCTAATTCTCCTTCACCTTCCTACCGGCTCCTGGGAAATGTGGTATCTTCTTGCCGCGCTCCCTCTGCTCTAGTCACTCCTGAATTAGGTGCAGTTTGGCCTCCGCACTACCTTTTGCCTGCAGCTGCCCTCCTCATGGATGGCAACGGCTTCCCAACAGGCATCCCACATTTTATCACGCGTCACTGTATCACACAGAACTGCGTTTTTTCCAAAGTGAAGTCTTGTGACAACCCTGCATTGAGCAAGTCTATCAGTGCCATTTTCAAACAGGATGTGCTCACTTCATGTTTGACATGTTCTGGTAATTCTCACAATATTTCAGACCTTTTCATTATTATTGTATCTGTTATGGTGATCTGTGGTCAGTGATCTTTGATGTTACCATTGTAATTGTTTTGGGGCACCATGAACCGCACCCTTATAAGACGGCAAACTTAATCAATACATGTTGTGGGTGTTCTTAATCAATACACATGGGTGTTCTTAATCAATGAATACATGTAAGTGTCCTTAACCAATACATGTTGTGGGTGTTTTGTTTTGAGACGGAGTCTCACTCTGTCGCCAGGCTGGGGTGCAGTGAGGTGATCTTGGCTCACTGCAACCTCCACCTCCCGGGTTCAAGAGATTCTCCTGCCTCAGCCTCCCGAGTAGCTGGGACTACAGGTGTACGCCACCACACCCAGCTAATTTTTTGTATTTTTAATAGAGACAGGGTTTCACCATATTGGCCAGGATGGCCTCGATCTCTTAACCTTGTGATCTGCCCACCTCAGCTCCCAAAGTGCTGGGATTACAGGCGTGAGCCACGGTACCTGGCTGTGGGTGTTCTTAATCAGTATGTGTTGTGGGTGTTCTAACTGCTCCACTGACTGGGGCCATTCCCCCGACTCTCTTCCTCTCCTCAAGCCTCCCCACTCCCTGAGACACGACAATACTGAAATTAGGTCAACTGATAACTCTTCAATGGCCTCTAAGTGTTCAAGTGAAAGGAAGCTTTGTGAGTCTCTCATTTCAAATCAAAAGTCAGCAATGATTAAGCCCACTGAGGAAGATTCGTCCCGAGACGCTGAAAGCTAAGTCTCTTGACCAATCAGTCAAGTTGTGAATGCAAAGGAAAAGTTCCCAAAGGATATTGAAAGTGCTACTCCAGTGAACACACAAATGTTAAAAAGGCAAAAACAGCCTTAAAATGATATGGAAAGTCTGAGTGATCTAGATAGAAGATCAAACCAGCCACAACATTCCCTTAAACCAAAGTCTAATCCAGTGCAAGGCCCTAACTCTCTTCACTTCTATGAAGGCTGAGAGAGCTGAGGAAGCTGCAGAAGAAAAGTCTGAAGCTAGCAGAGGTTGGTTTATGAGGCTGAAGGAAAGAAACTGTCTCTGTAACATGGAAGTGCAAGGTGAAGCAGCAAGTGCTGATGTGGAAGCTGCAGCAAGTTCTCCAGCAGATCTAGCTAAGGTCACTGATGAAGGTGGCCACACTCAACAGATTTTCAATATAGACAAAATAGCCTTCTATTGGAAGAAGATGCATCTAGGACTTTCATAGCTAGAAGTCAATGCCTGGCTTCAAAGCCTCGAAGAACAGGCTGACTCTTTCGTTAGGGGCTAACATAGCTGGTGACTATAAGTTAAAGCCAATGCTCATTCACCATTCTAAAAATCCTACGGCCCTTAAGAACTGTGCTAAATCTACAATGCCTGTGCTCTATGAACAGAACAATACAGCCTGGATGACCGCACATCTGTTTACAGTATGGTTTCCTGTATGTTTTAAGCCCATTCTTGAGACCTACTGCTAAGAAAAAAAAAGAGAGATTCCTTTCAAAATATTACTGCTCGTTGACAATGCGCTTGGTCACCCAGGAGCTCTGACAGAAATACACAGGGAGATTTCTTTTCCTGTCTGCTAACACAATATCCATTCTGCAGCCCATGGATCAAGGAGTAACTCTGACTTTCAAGTCTTACTATTTTAAGAAATACATTTCATAAGCATACAGCTGCCAGAGACGGCAATTCCTCAGATGGATCTGGGCAAAGTAAATGGAAAACTTTCTGGAAAGAAGTCACCATTCTAGATGCCATTCAGAACATTCGTGATTCATGGGAGGAGGTCAAAATTGCAACATCAACAAGAGTTGGGAAGAAGTTGATTTCAACCCTCATGGATGACTCTGAGGTGTTCAAGACATCAGGGGAGAAAATAACTGCAGATGTGGTGGAAATACCAAGAGAACTAGAATTAGAAGTGGAGCCTAAAGATGTGACTGAATTCCTGCAATCTCAAACAAAACTTGAATGGATGGGAGTTGGCTTCCTGTGAATGAGCAAAGAAGGCGGCCGCCTGAGATAAAATCTACCCCTGGGGAAGATATTGTAAACATCATTGAAATGGCAACAAAGGATTTACAATATTCCATAAACTTAGTTGATAAAGCAATGGCAGGGATTAGAGGATTGGCTGCAAATTTGAAAGAACTTCTATTGTAGGTAAAATGCTATCAAACAGCATCACATACTACAGAGAAATCTGTCATGAAATGCTGTTGTCTTATTTTAATAATTGCCACAGCCACCCCAAACTACAGCATCACCACCCTGATCAGTTAGCAGCCGTCAACCTCAAGGCAAGACCTTCCACCAACAAAAAGATTACGACTCAGTCGTCAGCATTATTTTTTTAGATGGGGGTCTAACTCTGTTGCCCAGACTCTAGTGCAGTGGCATAATCATGGTTCACTGTAGCCTTGACCTTCCCAGGCTCAGGTGATCCTCCCACCTCAGCCTCCCAAGTAGCTGGAACTACAAGCGCACACCACCATGCCCAGTTAATTTTTGTATTCTTTGTAGAGATGGGGTTTTGCCATGTTGGCCAGGTTGGTCTCGAACTCGTGAGCTCAAGTGATTCACTCACCCCAGCCTCCTAAAGTACTGGGACTATAGGTGTGAGCCACTACACCAGCCGATCGTTAGCATTTTTCAGCAACAAAGTATTTTTTAAATGAAGGTATATACATTTTTTTTTTTGAGACGGAGTCTGGCTCTGTCACCCAGGCTGGAGTGCAGTGGCCAGATCTCAGCTCACTGTAAGCTCCGCCTCCTGGGTTTACGCCATTCTCCTGCCTCAGCCTCCCGAGTAGCTGGGACTACAGACGCCCGCCACCTCGCCTGGCTAGTTTTTTGTATTTTTTAGTAGAGACAGGGTTTCACCATGTTAGCCAGGATGGTCTCGATCTCCTGACCTCGTGATCCGCCCGTCTCGGCCTCCAAAGTGCTAGGATTACAGGCTTGAGCCACCGCGCCCGGCCTGGTATATACATTTTTAGAAGACATATGCTATTGCACACTTAACAGACTATAGTATAGTGTAAACAAGACTTTTATATGCACTGGGAAACCAAAATTCATGTGACTGGCTTTATTACAATGATCTGTAACAAAACCCACGACATCCCCGAACAAGCCTGCAGTTGAAACCCAGTGTTAAGTCTCAACCTGTATCTGTAGCACATGACCGGCCTGCCTATTCCACTCATTCTTGGACCTCTCTGTGTCCCTGCCTTCTGGGTCTTGGCTCTTCCTGGCCCTTCTTCCTCACCAACTCTATCTTTTTTACTGCCTCCTCTTTCTCTACATCCTCATCCTCTTTTCCTCATCTTCCTCTCCTGGGTGATTTTATCCACACTGGAGTATTTAGCTGCCTAACCACCAGAGGTTCTCAACTAAGTTCCTGCCTCCCTATGGTTCACACACACCTGTGTCAATACTGGCTCTCATTTCATGCAACGACCTTAAGAGAGGATGAATGTCACCAAAGTTAGGAGGGAAGCCAGAGCAGAACCTTGAGCAAGAAGGAGGATAGGTAGTTTGGAAAAGTACCATGTCCCCAAGAGACTGTGATCTGCCTGTTGGTCTTTCCTGCCTACAAATCCTGAAAATCACTGATCTATATAGCTATGTTCAAATTTATATATCAGGATTCACTCTCTCTCTCGAGTTCTAGTCTTGTATTTTTCAATTTCTTTCTTTGCTTTTTTTTTTTTTTTTTTGAAACGGAGTTTCGCTCTTGTTGTCCAGGCTGGAGTGCAGTGGCACAATCGCGGCTCACTGGCAACCTCCACCTCCAGGTTTCAAGCGATTCTCCTGCCTCAGTCTCCCGAGTAGCTGGGACTACAGGCATGCGCCACCACACCTGGCTAACTTTTTGTATTTTTAGCAGAGATAGGGTTTCATCATGTTGGGCAGGCTGGTCTCAAACTCCTGAGGTCAGGTGATCTACCCTCCTCGGACTCCCAAAGTGCTGGGATTACAGGCGTGAGCCACCACACCCAGCCATAAATGTTCACTTTCTATTGAATATATCTATCTGGGTGGCCCACAGGTACAACAACTGTTTTTAGCTTATTCATTTATTGTGCCAGAAATCTCCAATCTGGAAAGGGGCCCTGGGGGAGCAGGGCAGGGAGTGACACTGTATCTCACTGTGGCTATTAGTCTTTTCTTCAAGACAAAGTTATCAGGTGGACTTAGCTCTTACAGGGCTTGGTTCGTTTTTCTGTTACACACTTATGTTGTGATTATTTGTTTACAAATCACCCCTAGCTACAAGACTGTATATGTGAAGCCCCAGGCCCTGGCACAGTTTCCCGCTCACAGTGTATGCTTAAATAAGGGAGGCTGAATAAAAGCAGGTAGCATTGTGGTGACCCCACTGATATGTCAGCACAGACACAGGTAAATTGAATTCTGCATGGAATTAGAGATAGCTTCCCAAAGGAGGCGATGGTGAGACTTCCAGGATGAACAGAATTTCAGAAGGAAAAGAATGGGGAGTATTCCATGCAAAGCCAGCAGGACATGAACAAAGGCAGGAAGACAATAGGACCCGCATGTTCACGTGATCTGGCATGGCTAAGGTGCAAGGTGTTTGGTGGGGGTGGCATGAGACAGTCGGAAAGGCAGGTATGAGCCAGGTTGCCAAGAAAGTAGGGTTACAGAGTTTTGACATAAAGACCATGTCAAAAAAAAAAAGACCATGTCAATATCAGCATGCCATTGAGGGTTTTTAGGCAGGGAAATGATAAAATCAAAGCAATTTACTTTTAGTATCTCTAAAGGCGGGATGTCTTTGTGTTTTATCTCTTAGAGGCACTAATGTTTCTATCCTATTCCCAACCCATTAAAAAGAGGTAAAGAAAATACTGTGCCTGGGTTTTTGGAGGCTGACAAATTGAGGAGCTCTGGCTGACTAGATTTTGAAATTTGAGAAAGTCAACCTATTCTTGATAAGATTTTGTTTGTTTGTTTCAAGTTCCCTCGTCTAACCCGTAAAAAGATTTTAAAAAACAGAACACAGGAAATAATCCTTCACCTGACTTAAAAAAAATTCTTAGAATGTCACACCTTCGTTTCCTGTTTTCTATCTTCAATTTTGAGTACCTTTTTTTCTTGATATAACTTCAAACAGAAGTTATAAGAATAGCACAAGGAATTCGGGTACGCTGTATCCTTTACCCAGAGTCACTAATTCCTTCTGTTTTGTCCATCTGCTTTATCTTTCTCTATTTTTATAGATGTGCATTTTCCTGAGCCATTGAAAGATGGAACATACCCCTTTTACTTCCAGATACTTCAGTGTATAAAAACAAGATCATTTTCTTACATAACCCATAAGATATTTATCAAAAATAGGAAATTTAACATTGATATAATACTATTATCTAATACATAATTTGTCAAATGCATAATCTGGATTCAAATTTTGTCAGTTATCCTAATAACGTCTTAGCTATTTTCCTTCCTTTTTTTTTTTAGATTATTGTCAAATTATTTGTCTTTTGTCCCAAGATATCTATATTTCTTTCTTTTTTCTTTTTTTAGAGACAGGGTCTCTGTCACCCAGGCTATAGTGCAGTGGTATGATTACCGCTCTGCTCCAACCATCACAAGACTCAACTGTTCCTCAGTTTACCAATCCAGGGAACTCCTGACTGGCCCAGCAGAATGGGCTGAACCAATATCCTCCAGCTCCTGTAAGCAAAAAGTCTGTGCTATTCCAGGTTTCCCATCATCTCTAGCACAACTGTAACTGCCGCTGGCTTCTGGCAAATTGTTTCTTCATGGAAATATCAAATGAGTGGAAAAACTCCAAGTAGCATGACCATCTGGTCCGCCACAACAAGCCTGTGACAAAAGTCATCTATCAAGGCAAAATGTCAAGCACATGGCATGGATCTTGCATTTTCTGTTCTGATCAGGAAAAGGCAAGTTTTTTCTCCTCCAGGATTAAAATAATAATTTTTCAAATTAATAGGCTTCCCAACTTGGTGAACATTTCAATATCTTAGCTAGAAGCACTTTTTACTTTTTGTGTGTGTTAAAAATGCTGGCAAGCAATACTGGAAGCAAACAAGTGCTCCATTATCAGCTCAACAAGCGTCCTGCTGAATAACCTTGGGAAAAATCACTTGCCTTTTCCGTATTTATAAAATGAACAAAATAAAATACATAAAATGTACAAAATATATAAAATAAACACAGGTGCTTTGGGCTACTAAGTTCCTTTTATAAATTTCTAAATTATAAATTTCAACTAAGTTAAAAAACAAAACGAAACACCTGGACTGGTGTGGTGGCTCATGCCTGTAATCCCAGCACTTCGGGAGGTGGAGGCAGGTGGGCTGCCAGAACTCCAGAGTTCAAGACCAGCCCGGGCAACATGGCAAAACCTCGTCTCTGCAAAAAAATACATGGTGCACGTCTGTAGTCTCAGCCACTCAGGAGGCTGCGGTGGGAGGCCTACTTCAGCCTGGGAGGCCAGGGCTGCAGTGAGCTGTGTTTGCACCACTGCACTCCAGCAGTGGGCAACAGAAGGAGAACTTATCTCAAAAAAAAACAAAAGAAAAAGAAAACGAAAACAACGAAAAGCCACTTAGGACCATCAATGGGAAGTTCCAAACAGCTTTCACAAAGCCCTACCTTCTATTCTCTACTCATTTACCCCTTACAGGTAGAACTGTACTATTTTTTAGCAGCTGTGTGTAAGAAAAATTTGGTGCGACAGTAAACAGGTGAAAATCTGATTTTGTATTTTGTATGTTTCAGTGACCCATGTCCTGTTTTCACACATAACCTAGAATTAGTCCTGTTAAAATTGAGGTTCCACTCCACCAGGAATTTGTTAGCAAGAGACAGATAGAAATAAACCACCACCACCAGCCTACAAAACACATGAAAACAACAGGCTTTAAAGAATAACTGAAGTTGAGATATATAAGACTGACGCTATTTGTTGTGCTGTGTGTAATTCCTTTCCCCTGGATAGAACCTTTACATTCTAGGGAGAAAGTGGAGGCTGCTGTCCTACCTCCACCTTCTGTGGGTTTTTTTTCTAAGTAACAAATGGTGTTGAACTTCAGAGCTTCCATTATTTCATAGGCTTCAGGCTAATGGATTTCCTTCAATCAACAACTCTAACACCATACAAAATCTGCTCTTGTCTGTTACCTAATGTTCACATGTTTGAAACCTTTACAAACGTTGTATTTCAACAACAGGAAAAATCTTGTTTCCTAGAAAAGCACTGAAATCTGTTTCCAGGCTAAGAAAAAAGGTCTAGGCCGGGCGCAGTGGCTCATGCCTGTAATCCCAGCACTCTGGGAGGCAGAGGTGGACGGAAGGCTTGGGCCCAGGAGTTCAAGAACAGCCGGGCAACATGGTGAGACCCAATCTCTACAAAAAATTAGCCGGCACCTGCAGTCCCAGCTACTCGGGACGCTGAGAGGTGGGAGGATCGCTTGATCCTGGGAAGTTGAGGCTGCAGTGAGTTGTGTCTGCACCACTGCACTCCAGCCTGGGTGACAGAGCCAGGCCTATGCCTCAAAAAGAAGGAAAGGACAGGACAGGACACGAAAGGAAAGGAAAGGAAAGGAAAAGAAAAGAAAAGAAAAAAGGCAAGGCTTGCCAATGCAGTAAAATGGAAAGCTGATGACCTGGCTAACGAAGAGACTCAGTTTTCAGGCTTTTCACAGTCTTTTTGCATGGAAAGCCCATTTCTAGAAGATCAATTTAAATCCCCACCAAAAAGAACACATTTGTGTGATGCATATCTAGCTCCTGAATTACGTGTTTACAGAGCTTAACATATCGAACTAAAGCCAATGAAACAGTCTTAGAACAAATTACATCGTATGTAATCACAGCTACCGATAAATCAATTGCTTCTTTTGCCAAATAGTACATCAGAGACTTCTATGAAAAGTTCAAATAAATGTGGTGTACTCGGTGGCTTCCAACAAGTGAAAGCGAGTATTTTTGGCTTTCAGCACTACAGGAAAACATCACTTTAAATAATCCTTGTTTGTATCTGAAACACGGATCTGGATTGCTTCCTACACTAGAATCCTAATCTCTAAAGGAGATGATCAGATTTTGCACGGAAGCTAGACGAAATCAACCTGGAACAGATCACTCCTGCCCTACCTGTCCAGGCGGCGGACAGAAGCAGACAGAGAAGTTTCAAGAAGTTAGGGAGTCACCGATGCGATGGTGATCCACGCACCGTGGGGGCAGCGGGGCAAGGGAGAAAGACAGGGGGCTTCCACCTTCCAGGCGCCCATGCACCGCTCCTGCCTTCAGAGGCAGGCTGGGCCTGTCGGCTTTTCAAAAAGTCAAACACTTGGTGGGAGAAAATCGTTGGTGGAGAAGACAAAACACTTTTGTTTTGTTTTCCGGGACACCACCCTCGAGGCTGCCAGACTAGACCCCACGAGGGAGAAGGGTGCGGCGGGAGGCGACGTCGCGCGCGGCAGCATCTCCGGGTCCCGCGGCTGGGGGCTCCCACCCCTCCCGGGCTTCTTGGGGTGGCTTCTTCCTTTTTTTTAACTTTTCACGCCCCCCCGCCCCCGCCCCGCGCCCCACCCCCGCCCCGCGCTGGGTGCAGACCTGCTGGAGAGGGCGGGCGCCAAGGAGCCTCACCTGCACGCCCCGCCGCCGCAGGACCGGAGCCGGGAGGACGGCGGACGAGCCCTGGCGGCCCGACGGGTCTGCGGGGAGCCTGGGGCCGCGAGCTGCGAGGCCTCCGAGAGCCTGGCAGGCGGCAGGCGGGGCCGAGGGCAAAGCCAGGAGCCGCGGGCAGCAGCAGCCTCGCCGCCACGCCCTCGACGCCGGAGAGAGCGGCCGCCTAGGCGCGGACTAGGGCGGTGTCCCGGCTGAGCGAGGCTGCCGGCGCCGCGCGCGCTCCCGGGCCCCTGCGCGCGCCCGCCTTGTCCCCTCCTGTTCTGGCAGGGCGCGCGCACGGCGGCGCAGGCGCCGGAGGCCCGGCCGAGGCCGGGGCCGGGGCGGGGGCGCGCGGGGGCCGGGGCGGGGGTGTCTCGCCGCGCGCGCCCTCCTTCCGCTCCTCCGGGTCCTTGGTCCCCAGCCTGTAGGGGGCTTGGGCTGTAGCGCTGGGGCGGGGGCTTTAGATCCCCCCAAAAACAGGACCTCTGGCGACCTTCTCGTTTTCCACCGGGAGCGGAGAGAGCCGATCTCCTTTTCCTGCTAGCCCCGTAGGACAGTCTCCGGAGCAGCTCATAGGAATATGACGAACGTTTACTCAGGGCTGGTTACTATGTACACTGCGCCCCGCGCGCGGCGAGTTTACCTCGGTTCACCTCCCGGCAACCGGCGGCCCGGATATTATCAGATGCTGGGGACTTGCCGGCGCCTTATTGCCCGAGGAGAGGCGGCCTCAAGTACCTGAGCTGGAGCTAGCACCAGGTGTGGGACGGCACAGGCTGGGTCCCGCCCTGGCGGGTACAACCCTCTTCCCCTTCCCCTTCTCTCCCCTCCTCCCCACTCGTGCTCTTCTCCCTCCTCCCGCTCTCCCTCCTCCTCTTACTCCTCTTCACCCTATGCCCTATCTACTGTTGTCGTACAATTCACATGTTTAATGCTTTCTTTTTCGTGTAAAAACCCTTCCATGCAGTCTTGCTTGCTTGTCTCCGACGCCCTAGGAGACCATGGGACATGATTACAACTATTAGGCAAAGGGAAGAGCCGGGGTCTAAACTGTTCAGCGCGTTTCAGTGGTAGAACCGAGGCTTACATTGGCAGGTATTATTATTACCAATAACAGCTATGATGACAAAGCGCCTGAGCACAGCTTGGAAGGCAGCTGGTGTCTCCTCCCTTAGCCGGCAGAGAGGGAAGCAGGGTCACAGAGCAGGGAAAATAACTGGGCTCAGCTCCCACCTGCAAGGACCCGCAGCTGCGCGGTGGTGCGCACCCATAGTCCCAGCAACTCAGGAGGCTGAGACGGGAGGATCGGTTGAGGCCAGGAGTCTGAGACCAGCCTGGACAACATAGCAAGGCTCCGTCTCAAAAGAAAAAAAAAAGGAATGTGCAGTGCAGTTAGAAGAAAATCAGCTCTGATTACCCACTCAAGGCCTTTCAGAGGCAAAGTGAGGCACGGTGAAGGTTAACATCAAAGGCACTCAGTGCCTGCATCATGGGGCAGGAAGATGGACTAAAATGTGTACAGCACATCTAATCCCTGTTAGATGTAAACTGAGGAATCGGGGTTGGATTATGACCCCAAGGGCTCTCCAGCAGTTGAGCCCAGCACCGTCACAGAGGTATACCCAGCAGATCACCCTTCCTGCTTCCTGCTTGCTGCTTCTGTGGTTCCTGCTGCCTCCAACCCTGCTGCTCCTGCTCCCCATCTTGTCTTAACTAAGTTCTTCACTTTCATTCGTTTAACTAATGTTGATTGCAAACTGCTTCTTTTGTCAAAGTCACCCTAAGGACTGCAGTAATTTTTTTTTTCTCTAAATTCCTCTAACACAGCAACTTTTGCAAAAGTTGAGGGTTTTTTGTTTTGTTTTGTTTTGTTTGTTTTGAGATGGGGGGTCTGCTCTGTTGCCTAGGCTGGAGTGCAGTGGCACAATCATAGCCTCAACCATCCAGGCTCAAGCGATCCTCCCACCTCAGCCTCCTGAGTAGCTGGGACTACAGGTACATGCCACCATGCCTGGTTAATTTTTCTATTTTTTGTAGAGACGAGGTCTCACTATGTTGCCCAGGCTGGTCTTGAACTCCTGAACTCAAGCAGTCCTCCTGCGTTGGCCTCCCAGAGTGCTGGGATTATAGGCATGAGCCATTGCACCTGGCCAAAACATTGAGTTTTCACATCACATGAGATTGGAAACGGCTGCATTCCATAGCCCTGCCTGGAGATGTCTGATGCATGTTCACACACACACACACAAAATGGCCTTGAGAGATCCTAAGTCAAACAACCAGGTTAAGTTTGTTTAACTGAGTTTCCCTGAGGAATTAGGCCCTGTGCGGGTGTTGGGCTTGCATGGGTAAGGCCCATACAGATCCGCCACCTGAGGAGCCCACAGATAGGGGAGACAGTGATTGTGACACAATTGTAGGTGTGCACTATTTGAGACGTTGGCGACGCGCTGACAAAGCAGAGGAAGAAGTGAGCAATCTACATGATGGGCCAGGGAATGGGGTTCACATTATCCGGTATTATTCAAGATTCTCTCTCTTTTTTTTTTTTCATGGAATACATCACTCAGACTGGGTTAAGCAGCAAATGGAATGCATTGACTCACATAACAGAAAAGTTTGGGGCTTCAGGCATGGCTGGATTCAGGGGCTTAAACTACGACATCAGGATTAAGTCTTTTCTCTCCATTTCTTGACTCTATTTCCTGTTGACTTTTCATTCTTAGGCTTCCTTTTCCCCATGAGATGGCAGAATGGCTGCTTACAACTTCAAATCACACCCTTTCGAGCAGAAAGGGAGTTTCTTTTCCCTGATGCTGTCAACAAAAGTCCCAGGACTACATCTCATTGGTCTAACTTGTGTTACCCGTGCATCACTAAACCACTCTCCTGAGAAGGAGCATGGAACATTCTGACAGCTCCTCTCAAATCGCATGGGCTGAGATTTGGGGAGAGCTGGCTTGCTGTGCTAGATGATTTCTGTTGGCCCTTCCAGATCTACTCTCCACCCTTTTCCTTCCTGATTTGAGCCTCAAGAGGCCAACCTGCATGGACTGCTTCCACAGGTCCCTTGTCCTCTGACTTACAGTTGAATTCACCAAATAGAAGACATTGGAAATGAGACCGAAAGGTTGGAGGAGGAGGAATGTAAGGGTTTTATTCCTCTGGCCCCTGCCCTTCTGGGTTGCTGCAGGTTGGCAACATGCATTTATTGAAGCTTCTCTCAACTGGCCTTCTTCACACAGGTACTCTCTCCTAGTTCTAGTAAATTCTCCTTTCTCCACCTCCAGAATTATCCACCCTGGAGGTGATAATGGCTCCCCTCTGTTGCTTGCCACAGTGTATCACACCATCAGACCTGCTTTTTCCCTCAACCCTGCCCACACATCTGTATGGAACCTTTACTAAACCCTCTTTAGATTAATCATCTGCTGGGATGCTGATGGTTACATTCACCAAAGGAGATTCAAGTTTCTATTACCAAAAGAAAGGGGAATGAATCAAGGGCAGGCAACAGCACTACTATAGTGATACTGGTTTGGAAGAAGTATCACAAGTGCAGACCAGAGATGACTGTGGCTTGGACAGGGTCGTGATCGGGGAAGCAATGAGAAATGGTAGGATTCTGGCTATATCTCAGAGGCAGTGTTAACACAGTTTACTGAGGAATTGTATGTAAATTATGAGTGGTAGAGAGGAGCTGAGGATGGAAGCAGTTGGAAAACATGCATCTGGAGCCTAGGAGTGAGCTCAATGAGTAGTGATTTGGGACGGAGGCGCGGTAGTTAGTTGAAACCACGGGCTCAGATGAAATCACCCCAGGAGCGCATGTAGAATAGAACACAGAAAAGGCAAAAGGCAGAATCTAGAAGAACAAACACCAGCCTTTCCATGGTGAACAGAGGAAGAGTTGCCATCTTGTATCTATCATCTAGATCGTGAGCAACTCGATAACTTGAGAACAAGAACAGAATCTTCCACATCCTTCCTCTTTACTATCATGTCTAGCGAGGTGATGACCACACGGTGGGTAATAAATGCTTGTTATGAATGAACTTGACACAGTTTCACATTTCTAACACTCCCTCCCTCTCCATCTCATGTGAGGTTTGAGTTACAGGCCGAGAAAAAGAGAAATTGATCCCTGTGGCTCAATCCACTGAAACCTATGCCCAGGTTGCTAAGCATTTCGCTGCCCTGGAAAACTGAAGCGGAACCTCTCAGACGATGCCACAGATCCTGAGTAGCACACCTCTTGCCTTTCAGGAGAATTTCCAGACCGGCGACTTCATTTCAGATTTTCTTATTCTTATTTGAGTAGATTTAACAGCAAATATCCTAACAAATCCTTATTAGGTTTGTTTTGGGGCTGTGCTATGACAATAATACAAGTGGCAAAAGATCTCCATCTCACATGCATACATTGCTGGTGGAATGTAAAAGGATGCAACTGCTTTTTAGAAACTGCCAGTTTACCAAGCTAAATGTACACCTACCCTATGACCCAGAAATTCCACTCCGAGATGTAGACTCGAGAAACCTAGGCAAATGTCTACCAAAAAAAGAGGCTGGTGCAAGAATGCTCTTAACATCTTGGCTGGGTGCAGTGACTCACCCCTGTAATCCCAGCACTTTGGGAGGCTAAAGTGGGTGGATCATTTGGGGTCAGGGATTTGAGACCAGCCTGGGCAACATAATTAAATACAAAAATTAGCCAGGCGTGGTGACAGGCACCTGTAATCCCAGTGACCCAGGAGGCTGAGGTGGGAGAATGGCTTGAACCCAAGAGGCAGAGGTTGCAGTGAGCCAAGATTGTGCCACTGCATTCAAGCCTGAGCAACAGAGTGAGACTCCAATCTCAAAAAAACGAAAACAAAAACAAAACAACAACAAAAAATCTTTACTCATACTGTTCTCCAATTGTAAATATCCCAAATGCCCATAAGAGGAATGGATAAGAAAACCATGGTATATTCAAACAATATGATACTACACAGCAATAAAAAAAAAAATAATGAAATACTGATACACAAAACAACGGATAAATCTCAAAAGCAATTGTTGAGCAAAAGAAGTCAAAAAGCATAGATGTATGATTTCATTTATATGAAAGTCAAGAAGAGGCAAAACTAATGTATGGTAATAAGCATCAGATTAGCGGTTGCTTCTGAGGATAGGGATTAACTGGAAAGGGGCACAGAACATTCAGGGGTTATGGAAATGTTCTTCCCATGCCAGTAGGTTTACTAGACACGGTTCTAGGCATTGGGAATATAGCAGTGAACAAAACAAACCGAGTCCCTGCTTTTATACAAATCCATCTCAGTTCTTTTAATTGGTTGCATTGTTTAATGCATTTTAAATAGGAAAAAACGGCCTTTCTTTAAATATAGTCTATGGCAAATCTGAGGAACTTTCTTGCTTCGTTTTTAGTTGCTGATGGGAAGGCAGAAAAGTACAATGGAAAGAGTATGGGCTCCAGGAAGTCAGCTCTACCACTGACTGCTTGTGTGATTTTTGGGCAAGTTCTTTAAGCCTGTGAAGCCTTACTTTTCTCATCTGTTACAGTGGGTTTTTTAATTATGATTTTTATAATTTACAAGCAAGGTCTCGCTTTTGTTGCCCAGGCTGGTCTCAAACTCCTGGGATCAAGTGACCCTCCCACCTCAGCCTCCCAAAGTTAAATAGAATCGATGATACCTGCCTTGCAAAGTTGTTTTGTAAAGTGCCAGACACATTGCAGATGCTCAGGAAACATGACCTGGGTTATAAGCAGTTTACAAGAAAATTTTTACCTTTGCCCCAGTGAGATATGAGCAGAGGGAGGCTGACTTGGCTGGCAGAGGTACCCTTTTGCTTCTTTTTTTCAAGATGGAGCCTTGCTCTATCACCCAGGCTGGAGTGCAGTGGTGTGATCTAGGCTCACTGCAACCTCACCTCCCGGGTTCAAGCAATTTTCCTGCCTCAGCCTCCTGAGTAGCTAGGATTATAGGCATGCGCCACCACGTCTGGCTAATTTTTGTATTTTTAGTAGAGACGGGGTTTCACCATGTTGGCCAGGCTGGTCTCAAATTTCTGACCTTGTGATCCGCCCACCTCGTGTTCCCAAAGTGCTGGGATTACAGGCATGAGCCACCGCGCCTGGCCCAACCTTTTGCAGTTCTTTCTTCTAGCCTGCAATGTGAACACGATGGCTGGAGCTCCAGCAGCCACTTTGGACCAGGAGGTAATCTTGAAGATGGAAGCCACATGTCAGGATGGTGAATCCAAAAGATGAGGAGCCTGTATCCCTTGTGACACCAGAGCTGCCATACCAGCCCTGGGCTCCTCCATCTATACTGCCTTCATATGGTAAAGATATATTCTTGTATCTTGTTAGGTGTCTGTTGCAGCCAAACACAATCCCAACTGATATTCACCATAAATGATTCCATGGCTCCCTGTAGTACTTTTTCAAAGCATCTATCACAATTGTAATTAATAAAATAATTATGCAATTACTGGTTTAATGCCTAAGTCCCAAGTAGAATATCAGTTCCATGCGGGCAGGGATTAGTCTGTTCATGGATGTATTCCCAGCTCCTATAACAACATCTGGTTCTGGTAGGTAGTAAGTGCACAATAAATGTAGTGGAGTGAAAGGGAGAGAGGAAACGGAGCTGCTTCTGATGAGGAGAGAAATCGCTGCATGAGAGAGCATGCAGTGAGAAAGAGAGAAGGGGAAACTAGAGGCCTGCCTGCTTTAACTCTAGGAATCGATCGATCTCTATCTCAGACTCATTAATATGCATCTGGGTGTGCTGGATATTTTAGTTCATGTTCTGCCACACACTCTAGATCTCCTATAGGATTTGCATCACAGATGGCACCTTTTCCTGAAGAGCCTTAAATTAACCTGCCTCCCTGGTAACACCCTCATTTGTCTCCCATTCCTGGCAAGTCAGCCATTCCCCCAAGAAGAGAGTTGCAACACGATCCAATAGTTTGCTGGAGGAGTGAAACTTCTTATCAGCACCACATCCAACATTGGTTGGGAGATGAGTCATGTCGATTCTTGATATTTCAAATTTTCTCATCAAAATTGGACTTGGCCTTTATAGAACATTTGAAAACAAAAAGATAAATTAAAAAAATTCAAATCACGCACAACCGCAGGATCCAGAGATAGTCATGTGCAAGGAAAATACCTTGGGTCCCCCAAATCACTAAGCTAAAGGGAAAAGTCAAGCTGGGAACTGATCAGAGCAAACCTGTTTCTCATTCTATTCAAAGTCACCCCTCTGCTCACTGAGATAAATGCATATCTGATTGCCTCCTTTGGAGAGGCTCATCAGAAACTCAAAGGAATGCAGCCATTTGTGTCTTATCTACCTATGACCTGGAAGCCTCTTCCCCACTTCAAGTCGTCCCGCCTTTCCAGACCAACCAATGTTCATCTTACATATGTTGGTTGATGTCTCATGAGTCCCTAAAATGTATAAAACCAAAGTGTGCTCTGACACCTTGGGTACATGTTGTCATGCTGTCAGGACCTCCTGAGGCTGTGTCATAGGCATGTGTCTTCCACGTTGGCAAAATAAACTTTTTTTCTTTTTTGAGACAGAGTCTCGCACTGTCGCCCAGGCTGGAGTGCAGTGGTGCAATCTTGGCTCACTGCAAGCTCCGCCTCCCAGGTTCATGCCATTCTCCTGCCTCAGCTTCCCTAGTAGCTGGGACTACAGGTGCCCACCACCACACCCAGCTAATTTTTTTATATTTTTAGTAGAGACGGGGTTTCACCATGTTAGCCATGGTGGTCTCAATCTCCTGACCTCGTGATCTGCCCACCTCGGCCTCCCAAAGTGCTGGGATTACAGGCATGAGCCACCGCACCGGGCCCAACCTTGGCAAAATAAACTTTCTAAATTAACTGAGAACTGTCTTAGATTTTTGGAGTTCAGAGTCACTATTCAATATTTTAGTATAGAGTATTTTTCTCCAATTTTTTGGGTAAGATTAGTATACCATTAATCAGCCAATTTGGATCTCCTATCTATTTCACTTAACATATTGCAAACATTATCTTGTGCTTTAAAATACTATTTAAATTTTTTAATGACTACATAATATTGCATTGTATGTTCTGTTATTTATCTAATTATTTCCTTATTGTTGTAATCAAAGTTTCATTCCAATTTTCTCTTACATGATTAACCATACAATGAATATCTTTATATGTAAAATATACTGTTGCATGTATGATTATTTCCTCAGCATAGATTCCCAGAAGCAGTTACTAGGCAAGGGGCATGAACATTTAAAAAAACTCTTACCGGAAAATGACAAAATGCATTTCAAAAAGGTTGTTACTGTATTTAGTTATAAGTGCCTTTCCTGATTGATAGGCAAAAAAAAAAAAAAACCCAAAAAATAAAAAACCTTCCCAAACATGACATCTTGATTTTTCATGTGCTTCATCTGAGATCTGCCCAGGTTCTCTGTCCATTCTTCCACTGAACTATTAGCATTGTTTGTTTATAAGAACATATACACTGTGGATAGTAACCCTGTGATTACATTTGTTGAAAATTTTCTCTTCATAATTTCCCTTTCAAAAATTTTCTTTTTTTAATATAAAGATGTTTTAAAATTTTTATTTGGCCAGGAGTGGTGGCTCATGCCTGTAACCCCAACCATTTGGGAGGCCGAGGCAAGAGGACTGCTTGGCTCCAGGAGTTCGAGATCAGCCTGGGTAAACAAGTGAAATCTTGTTTCTACAAAAAATAAAAAAATTGGCTGGGTGTGGTGGCATGCACCTTTGCTTCCAGCTACACAGGAGGCTGAGGTGGGAGCACTGCTTGAGCCCAGGAGGTCAAGGCTGCAGTGAGCCATGATTGCACCACTGTACTCCAGCCTGGGTGACAGTGTTTTGAGACCTTGTCTCAAAACAAACAAAAAACCCATGTAATCCTAGCACTTTAGGAGGCCCAGGAGGGAGAATCACTTGAGCCCAGAGGTTCAAGACCAGCCTGCGCAACATGGCAACCCCCCAATCTCTACAAAAAAAAAAATTAGCCTGGGCATAGTGGCAGGCTATACCTGTGGTCCCAGTTACTCAAGAGGCTGAGGTAGGAGGATCACTTGAGCCCAGGGAGGTTGAGGCTGCAGTGAGCTGTGATCACACTGCTGTACTCCAGCCTGGGTGACAGGGTGAGACCCTGTCTCAAAAAACAATTATTTGTATACAGTGTATTGATCTTGTACTTTATGATCTCTTAGCTTGCTGAAGGCTGATTAATCATGACCTTTACTTTCTTTTTTTGGAGACAGGATTTATCAAGATGTAACACCAACATAAGTCAAGGTAAGCCTCAAACTTAAATACTATTTCCAGTGGTTCTAACATTAATAATGAAAGAACCCACTGCTTCATATATATGCAATTTAGTACAGATGCTCCTTGACTTATGATGGGTTATGTCCTAATAAATCCATTGTAAGCTGAAAATATCGCTGGGCACGATAGCTCAAGCCTGTAATCCCAGCACTTTGGGAGGCCGACACGGGCGGATCACGAGGTCAGGAGATCGAGACCATCCTGGCTAACATGGTGAAACCCCTTCTCTACTAAAAAATACAAAAACTAGCCGGGCAAGGGGGCGGGCGCCTGTAGTCCCAGCTACTCGGGAGGCTGAGGCAGGAGAATGGCGTAAACCCGGGAGGCGGAGCTTGCAGTGAGCTGAGATCCGGCCACTGCACTCCAGCCTGGGTGACAGAGTGAGACTCCGTCTCAAAAAAAAAAAAAGAAAATATCGTTAAGTCATAAGTGTATTTATTTATTTAGAGATGGAGTCTCACTTTGTTGCCCAGGCTGGAGTGCAGGGGTGCGATCTTGGCTTACTGCAACCTCCACCTCCTGGGTTCAAGTGACTCTCCTGTCTCAGCCTCCCAAGTAGCTGGGACTACAGGCACATACCACCACACCAGGCTAATTTTTTTATTTTTAGTAGAGACAGGGTTTCACCATGTTGGCCAGGCTGGTCTCGAACTCCTGACCTCAAGTGATATACCCGCTTCAGCCTCCTAAAGTGCTGGGATTGCAGGCGTGAGCCACCGTGCCCGGCCCATAAGTGTATTTAATACCGTATATGTAACCCACTGAACATCATAGCCTACCTGAAGCATGCTCAGAGCACTTACGTTAGCCTGCAGTTAGGCAAAATCATCTAACATAAAGCCTATTTTATGAAGTGTTGGATAGCTCACGAAATTCATTGGTGACGGTACTGAAAGTAAAAGCAGAATAGTTGTGTGGGTACTCAAAGTACAGTTTCTACCGAATGCGTATCGCTTTCACACCATTGCAAAGTGGAAAAATCATAAGTTGAACTATCAAAAATTAGGGACCTGGGCAGGGTGTGGTGGCTCCCACCTGTAATCCTAGCACTTTGGGAGGCTGAGGCAGGAGGATTGCTTGAGTCCAGCAGTTTGAGACCAGCTTGGGTAACTTGGTGAAACCCCATCTCTACTAAAAATACATACACACAGAAAAACTAGTCGGGCATGGTAGCATGTGCCTGTGGTCCCAGCTACTTAGGAGGCTGAGGTGGGAGGATCACTGGGGAGGTGAAGGTTGCAGTGAGTCACTGCACTCCAGCCTGGGTGACAGAGTGAGACCCTGTCTCCATAAAAAATAATTTAAAAAGAAAATTGAAGGCTGTCTGAATATATAAGAACATACTACATGTATATTTCCAGATGATTTCTTCTGTTGCATTGATCTAGCTGTTAATAAAAACAGTTTTGATCATTGTAATTTTATTACCTGGAAGGGAATGTCGGTGCACATATTTCCAAATACTTTTCAGAAAGGTTGTACCAATTTCTACCTGCCTCCTCCTGGCTCCTGCCCTGACTCTGTGTCCCCCTTCCACAGTCTCACCAGAGCTGCAGGCATTTTACTTAAAAATCTTCACATCCTCACAACACTCAGGCTCCCATCCTGCTTGCGCTGCTAACTACAAGTGGCTGTTACACATTGAGCAAACCTCACATTCGTTAAGCCTGCCTCTTCAGCTCGGTGGAAATAACAGTGCTACTGCCCTTCTAAGATGGTTTGGAGGCTCAAATGAACCGTTTGTGACAGCACCTAGAAAAGTGTAAACTTTCAATAACAAGGCTGGCAATCAATAACTATTGCATTTTCATTAAAAAGAAACACGTCTAAAAAAAAAAACCACTCTGGCATACTTTTGAGGATCAGGTATGGAAATATGTCTTCAGCATGTTTGGAAGCCTGGATGCTGGATAAGGTTTCATCTTGCAGCGCTGCTCTAAATTAGAAAGAATCAATCCCATTTGCCCGAAGATTCGGAAGCTGCTGAATTAACTACAGATCTGTTATCTTCAAGGGCATCAGTACCTACAGCTTCACACTGGAAGGAGCTGCTCTTTAAATGCTGCAATCCTGGAATTTGGGGGGAGGAGATTTTATTTCCTGATTAATTTGAGCTGCAGATGGTGAAGAATAAGAGCTAGATGGCCATAATCAGAAGGAAGAAGGGACAGGCAGAGAGCAAAGGAGAAAATGGAACATTAAAAATGGGCAGCTGCTTGAGCAGCCCAGGGATTCAAATGAGTCTGAATTTTCTTAAGTATCCATCAGGGTTTGGTCAACAGACAGAAATCACATCAGTGAGTTAAACAGGAAGAATTTAATGTAAAGAATTGTTGGCCAGGAGCAGTGGCTTGTGCCTGTAATCCTACAACTTTGGGAGGCCGAGGCAAGAGGATCCCTCAAGGCCAGGAGTTCGAGACCAGCCTTGGCAACATAGAGAGACTCCGTCTCTATGAAAAAAAATTTTTAATTAGCAGGTGTGGGGGCGTGTGTTGGTAGTCCTGGCCATTTGGAAGGCTGAGGTAGGAGGATTGCTTAAGCCCAGGAGTTCAAGGTTGCAGTGAGCTGTGATCGTACCACTGCACTGCAGCCTGGGCAACAGAGTGAGACCTCCTCTGAAAAAGAAAAAAGAAATTGTTACCTAGACATAAAGCTATTACCTAAGTAACTGAACGGGTAAAACCCCAAAGAATCATGGTGGTAGCAACTATACAGAGCTATGTCCATTCCTAGGACCAAGGGAACCAAAGGAAGAGGCTGTAATGATTAAACTTTAGAAGAGGTGATTCAGACATGAAAAGGAAGTACGTGCTACAACTTGGATGAACCTTGAAAGTATTATGCTAAGTCAAAAAAGCCAATCACCAAAGCCCATATATTATTTCATTCCTAGGAAAATCCAGAATAGGGAACTCTATAGAGACAGAAGATAGATTGGTGCTTGCCAGGGGCTAAGAGTTAGGGAGTACCAGGAAGTGACAAAGAGTATAGGGTTTCTTTTTAAATTGTGGTAAAATACACCTAACGTCAAATTTACTCTTTTCACTATTTTTAAGCATACAATTCAGTGGCATTAAGTACATTTTCACTGATGTGCACGGATGTAATAATTAGAGCTTCTTCCTTGGTGCCCTTGGTCTGAGGAATGGACATAGCTCTCTGTAGTCGCTACCTCCATGATTCTTCAGAGCGTTTACCCGTTCAGTTACATAGGTAATACCTTATGTCTAGGTAACAATTTTTTTTTTTTTTTGAGAGTAGGTCTCACTCTGTTGCCCAGGCTGCAGTGCAGGGTGCCATCACAGCTCACTGCAACCTCAAACTCCATCCATCTCCAGAACGCTTTTCATCTTGCAAACCTGAAACTCTGTAACCATGAAACTGTACCCTTTAACTCTGTACCCATGAAACCCTGGACCCATTGACTTCCCAGTTCCCTCTCCCCCAGCCCTTGGTAGCTGCCTTTCTACTTTCTGTCTCTATAAATTTGATCCTCTAGGTACCTCATATAAGAGGAGTCACATAATATTTGTCCCCTTGAGACTGGCTGATTGGACTTGGTTTAATAGCTTCAAGGTTCATCTATGCTGTAGCATGGGTCAGAATTTCCTTTTTTTTTTTTTTTTTTTTTTTTTTACGGAGTCTCTCTCTGTCACCCAGGCTGGAATGCAGTGGTGTGATCTCGGCTTACTGCAAGCTCCACCTCCCGGGTTCATGCCATTCTCCTGACTCAGCCTCCCAAGTAGCTGGGACTACAGGCGCCCGCCAGCACACCCGGCTAATTTTTTTTTTTTTGTATTTTTAGTAGAGACGGGGTTTCACCGTGTTAGCCAGGATGGTCTCGATCTCCTGACCTCGTGATCCACCCGCCTCGGCCTCCCAAAGTGCTGGGATTTCAGGCGTGAGCCGCTGCGCCTGGCCAATTTCCTTCATTTCTAAGGCTGAATGATATTCCATTGTGTGGAGAGACCACGTTCTGTTTATCAACTGATGGGCACTTAGCTTGCTTCCATCTTTTGGCAATCATGAATAATGCTGCTGCGAATGTGGGTGTACACATACCTGTTTGAGACCCTGCTGATATGGTTTGGCTGTGACCCCCACCCAGATCTCATCTTGAAATGTAGCTCCCAGAATTCCCACGTGTCATGGAAGGGACACAGTGGGAGGTAACTGAATCACAGGGGCAGGTCTTTCCCATGCTGTTCTCCTGGTAATGAGTAAGTCTCACGAGATCTGATGGTTTTATAAATGGGAATTCCCCTGCACAAGCGTTCTGTTGCCTGCCATCATGTAAAATGTGACTTTGCTTCTCATTTGGTTTCTGCCATGACTGTGAGGCCTCTCCAGCCATGTGGAACTGTGAGTCAATTAAATCTCTTTCCTTTATAAATTACCCAGTCTCAGGTGTGTCTTTATTAGCAGCGTGAGAACAGACTAATACATCTGCTTTCACTTTTTTGTGTATATATAACTCAGAAGAAGAATTGCTGGATCATGTGATAATTCTATTTTTAATTGTTTTTTAGACTTGCACTTATTTATTATTTTTGAGATGGAGTCTCACTCTGTTGCCCAGGTGGGAGTGCAGTGGCACATCTTGGCACACTGCAGCCTCCACCTCCTAGGTTCAAGCAATTCTTGTGCCTCGGCCTCCCAGGTAGCTGGGACTATAGGCATGTGCCACCACACCCAGCTAATTTTTGTATTTTTTAGTAGAGCCAGGGTTTCACATGTTGGCCAGGCTGGTCTTGAACTCCTGACCTCAAGTGATCTGCCCACCTCAACCTCCCAAAGTGCTGGGATTAAAAGCTTGAGCCACTGCGCCTGGCCTATTTTTAATTTTTACAGAAACCACCATACTGTTTTCCACAGTGGTTGCATCATTTTTCCTCTCTCTCTCTCTCTCTCTCTCTCTCTCTCTCTTTCTCGTCCTGCTTTGTCACCCAGGCTGCTGTGCAGTGGCGGAATCTCGGCTCACTGCAACCTCCACCTCCCGAGTTCAAGTGATTCTCCTGCCTCAGCCTCCTGCGTAGCTGGGATTACAGGTGTCCACCACCATGCCCAGCTAATTTTTGTATTTTTAGTAGAGATGGGGTTTCCCCATGTCGGTCAGGCTGGTATCGAACTCCTGACCTTGTGATCCGCCCACCTCGGCATCATTTTCATTCCCACCAGTGCTGCAGAAGAGTTCCCAGTTTCTGTACCTCGTCTCCAACACTCGTTATTTTTTTTTTCCTGTATTCTTTTGAATTGATGAAAATATTCTAAAATTAGCTGTGGTGATGCATATACTTGTGATATACTAAAACCATTGGATTGCACACTTTAAATGAATACATTGTATAGTATGTGCATTATATATAGAAAACAGTTTTTTTAAAGAAAAGTAAGAGGAGGGGGCCCTATGGACCTGGGACATAGACCTCTGAGGAAGGAGAGCTGTTGTCTCGGCTTGGGGGAGGTTTTGTGAAGCTGGTCGTGCAAGAATTGGAAAGAATCACACAACTAGATTCAGCTGCTGCTATGCTAGAGCAAAGTTGCGTTCCTGGGGTGATGTGTGTAGAAACAGGAAGTAGATAAGAAAGAGCAAGTCCTTTCTGCCTCCTCCAGCCTCCGTTTCCCTCACAGGCCCCTCACAGGGAGCAGCTGGTAAAGCAGAGAGATGCTTTGGAGAGTTCCAGCTCCAACATTCCAAAGCCAACAATAGGTTTGGAGCTGAGAGAAAACAGCTTAAGAACTTGCACTTGATCTTGGCAACAAAGAGGCTTTTATCCCTCAGCAGGAATCAGACTGGTTTTGTCATCTCAGAGGCCCCAAGTGGGTCTTCAAAAAGATACCCACAAATTTGGAGGCACAGTTAAACTTGTAAATGTCCGTTGAGAAGTGGATCGATATCTTTGGAATAGTAATCCCTCTCCCTCCCTGTTGTGTCCAAAATGTAGCCTCAAGACCCACATGAAAGGCAGGAAGCTACAAGGGAGGTACAAAGCTCTTTGCCTTCTGCCTGGCGGCTGCATCTCTACTTACACTGCTCCGTGGCTTAAAGAAAAATAGTAGCAACAGCTAACATTATTGGCCGGGTGCGGTGGCTTATGCCTGTAGTCCCAACACTTCAGGAGGCCGAGGAGGGCGGATCACGAGGTCAGGAGTTCAAGACCAGCCCGGCCAACATAGTGAAACCTCGCCTCTACTAAAAATACAAAAAAAATTAGCCAGGCACCTGTAATCCCAGCGACCTGGGAGGCTGAGGCAAGAAGAATCACTTGAACCTGGGAGGCAGAGGTTGCATGTGCCATGATCCCGCCACTGCACTCCAGCCCGGGCAACAGTGTGAGACTCCGTCTCAAAAACTACAAAACAAAACAAACAAAAAAACCCAGTGAGTATTATTGAGGTCTTACCATGTGCGAGGCATTGTTCTATATTCAGTCCTTATAAACACCTACAAGGAATGGAATATTACTATCGCAGTTTTACAGATGAGGAAACAGAGGCCTGGAGGGGTTATGTATTTTCTCAAAGTCATCGCGGAGAGTGAACACCAGAGCCTGGCACCCTTTGCCACGATGCCATGCTGCCTCCTGGAGTCCTGCCCCTGTGCTTGTGATGACTTGATAGGCCACGTGGTCTTCCTTCTACCTATGCTGCAGGTAGCATCCCGAAAGATCCAGATGACATTGAAAACCCACCTATGCCTGGGAACTGAACAATGAGGACACTTGGACACAGGGTGGGAACATCACACACCGGGGCCTGTAGGGGGCTGGGGGGCTGGGGGAGGGATAGCATTAGGAGATACACCTACTGTAAATGATGAGTTGATGGGTGCAGCACACCAGTATGGCACATTTCTACCTATGTAACAAACCTGCACGCTGTGCACATGTACCCTACACCTTAAAGTATAAAAAAAAAAAGAAAAGAAAACCCACCTATGCCATCAAACCAGAGATCATGGTGAATGGTCCTGCTGCAATACACGCAGCCCCTTGAATGGTTTCAAATGTTGCCAGCATTTGCCTTGATGTTGCTGTGGCCTGACCGGCTGGATTGACATCACCCTGAATGCAATGGGTTACTTGGTGAAGACCTGAATAAAAATTCTGGGCTGGGCACGATGGCTCACACCTGCAATCCCAGCACCTTGGGAGGCCAAGATGGGAAGATTGCTTGAGGCCAGGAGTTTGGGACCAGCCTGGGCAACATAGGGAGACCCCACCTAGAGAAAAAAATGTTTAAAATTTAAAAATTAGCTGGTGTGGTGCTGAGCACCTAACTGTTCTAGAGGATCGCTTGAGCCCAGGAGTTAGAGGTCGCAGTGAGCTATGATTGCACCACTGCACTCCAACCTGGGCAATGGAGCGAGACCTTGTCCCCAAAAAAAAAAAAAATCTGAAGCTGAAAAAAATCTACCATTTGAAATGTTTTTCTTTTCTTTCTTTTTCTTTGACACCAAGTCTCACTCTGTTGCCCAGGCTGGAGTGTAGTGGCGCAATCATAGCTCATTTTAACCTCCAACTCCTGGGCTCTAGCTGTCCTCCACCTCAGCCTGTCAGGTAGCTGGGACTACAGGTGTGAGCCACCACACCTGGCTAGGTTTTTATTTTTTATAGAAACAGGGTCTCACTATGTTGCCAGGCTGGTCTCAAATTCCTGGCCTCAAGTGATCCTCCTGCCTCAGCCTCCCAAAGTGCTGGGATTACAGGCATGAGCCACCTTGCCTGGCCTGAAATAGTTTTTGACTTTAAGGGTGAAGACTTGAGTTGCCTCAGTTCTGGGAGGGCCAGAGGTGTCGGACTCTTTGAGAAAGGAGATGTAGCTTAAGTTCTTGAGGAAAGACTTGGGCCCAGTGGAATCCAACAGGTCTAGCTTCTCTGGTACTTGGAGATTCCGGATGGAGGGAAAGAGAGCTGCCCCTGAACCGTGAAGGTTTACGTGGATGGAGGATTGGTGGGGGGAACCCTGCTCATTAAGTCTTTTGAGGTTGGGCATGGCCTGCAGGCTCACATGGAGCCATTTCCAGGGGCTGCTGAGGGCCTGTGCCCTGCTTTGTGGGCAAAACCCATGGGGGAAGGCAGAGCAGGTGGGGAGCCCCTGGCAGTGGGAGGTGAGCAGCAGGGGGCTGCCGTGTGCTGGTCTTGAGGGGCAACAATAGCTGAGCAAGATGAGAAAACCCAAGAGATGTTGTAGAGTACACGGTACGCTCAAAGCATTCCCTGAGAATGTCTCCAAAAAAAACAGAAGATGGGGATAGGGGAGAGAAAATGTCACACTGAGGTCAGATGATTTCCAGCTATTAGGAGCTTGTGATGGAGTCATCTGATACAAAAAGGAAAAGCATTATTAGCCAAAGTCATGGTATGGTGAGGCCTGAGATATAAGGGTCCAATTGAAATATAAACTTTTTTTTTTTCCACTGTTGCCCAGGCTGTAGTGCAGTGGTATGATCTTGTCTCACTGCAACCTCCGCCTCCCTGGTTTAAGCGATTCATCTGCCTCAGCCTCCCTAGTAGCTGGGATTACAGGCGCACGCCACCACACCTGGCTGATTTTTGTATTTTTAGTAGAGACTGGGTTTTGCCACGTTGGCCAGGCTGATCTCGAACTCCTGACCTCAGGTGATCTGCCTGCCTCAGCCTCCCAAAGTGCTGGGATTACAGGTGTGAGCCACTGCGCCTGGCCAAATTAGCATTTATCCAAGCGGGACATTAGACCAATCAGGCTGCTGGTGTCAGGTGATTTGGCTTGAAGTGAATTGACTCAGAGCCCTGCCATGTGTATCTCTCTTTCACTTCAAAGGTTTCCCACGCAGTGCTGAGCTTTTTCTTGATTTACAAGTCTTTGATTTTTCAGAAGGCAGCAGTGTAGTGCAAGTGCCCACAGAGCAGCAGAGTCTATTTTCCTTCTTTCTTTGAATCACTACAACTTATTTCGATGGAAACTGATGCCTACAACTTTTAGGAACGTGCTCTTTCTCTTAGATGAGGCATGTGTTGAGCTGGCTTCAGAGCAGCTTTCACACCAAGAACCTACCAGTTTGTGAATTTTAGTCCAAAGAAGTGGGCATTCCCTGAGTGTCCTGGAAAGGCCTCCACTGGACAGATATCCGGGGCCTGCTTCCCGGGCACTGTGGGCTGTGCAGGTGCACAGTGCCCCACATTCCAGTGGCATCACACTTGGTTTAAATGCCCTGCATTTATCATCTTGAAATCCTTAACAATCTCATCTCTGAATATTTTTCCATCTGTAAGCAAAGTCAGACGGGACAAGGCAGCCGTGGGCAGACTGGCACAGTATATGTGTCTGCTGTTTTTTGCTGCCCATTCACATATAGCATTCGCCATGCCCCTGAGCACCGAGTTCTGTTGGATCCATCACATGTGCACAAAGCAGGTCCAAGGTAAGTGTGTGATGGCTGGGTGCAGTGGCTCACACCTATAATCCCAGCACTTTGGGAGGCCAAGGTGGATAGATCATTTAAGGCCAGGGGTTTGAGACCAGCCTGATCAATATGGCAAAATCCCATCTCTACTAAAAAAAAAATATAAAAAATTAGCCAGGCATGGTAGTGCATGCCTGTAATCCCAGCTACTCGGGAGGCTGAGGCATGAGAATCGCTTGAACTAGGGGAGGCGGAGGTTGCAGTGAGCCGAGATCGCCCCACTGCACTCCAGCCTGGGAGACAGAGAGCGAGATCTTTATTATTTTTTTTCTTTTTTTGGAGACAGAGTCTTGATTTGTTGCCCAGGCTGGAGTACAGTGGTGTGATCTCGCCTCATAGCCACCTCTGCCTCCAGGGTTCAAGTGATTCTCCCGCCTCCCCGCTGGGATTATAGGCGTGCCACCACGCCTGGCTAATCTTTTTGTAGTTTTAGTAGAGGCAAAGTTTCACCATATTGGCCAGGCTGGTTTCAAACTCTTGACCTCAGGTGATCTGCCTGCCTCAGCCTCCCAAATTGTTGGGATTACAGGGCGTGAGCCACCATGCCAGGCCGACCCTGTCTTTAAACAAGGTAGGTGTGTTATGTTTATGATTCTGTGGGGGGGGGCGGGGGTGGGAATGGGGAAGGGCTGGCCTAATAGGGAGGCCATGCTGTCTCCTCCAACCCAAACTTTCTTTAAACACAGAAAGGCGGCTGTGGACAAGGAACCCTATCATGTCCTCCTTACTAATGTTACCTCCTGTGTCAGCCAACTGCTTACTCTGAAAATGATGGCATACAGAGACAGGAAAAGGTGGGGCAACCCACAGTGGCTTTTCCTTTCAGTCTTTTTTTTTTTTTTTTTTTTAAGTGTTGGGGTCTTGCTGTCACCCAGGCTGGACTGCAGTGGTATGATCATAGCTCACTGCAGCCTTGAACTCCTGGGCTCGAGTCATCCTCCCACCTCAGCTTCCTATCTGTGGGCAGATAGGACCACAGGCGTGTGCCACCACTCCTGGCTAATAATTTTTAGTTTCTGTGGAGTCAAATTCCTGGGCTCGAGCGATCCTCCTGCCTCGGCCTCCTGAGTAGCTGGGACTTCTGGCATTTCCTTTTAGTCCTTCTTGACTCATCAGCAAGCTGAAGGCAGAGAGAGGTGGTAGAACGTGTGCAATCAATGAAATAAACACAGTGGAGTGTGTTTCATGCAGGGTTCTCACTGTTCTGGTAAGAACAATATACATATGTATGAGCTATGAAATACAAATTCTATACTTTCAGTGATTACAGATACGAGTTAAGTGCTCTTATACTTGCATTTAAAATGGGTATTGAAGAAAATAAAGATGAATGGGTAAAAAATTCATGCTAATCATTTAAAATTTTAATTTGCCTTTACTGAAAATGACATTAAGTAACACATTTAAAAAGTCAAGAGACTCTTATTAAAGAGAGAAAAAAGCTTTTAGAAGTCTCTTGGTGGCACTTTTTCTTGGTTTTTGAACTAAGGGCCCCTCCGTTTTCATTTTGCCCTGCGTCCTGGGGACCCGGTCAGGATAGGCTCTAGGCATGAGATACACCGCCTGCTCTGTCACTGCTAGGGCCACGCCCGCAGCTTCCATTTCCCTTTCCTGGTTCTCTCGCTGCCTGCTTA
This sequence comes from Macaca thibetana thibetana, assembly GCF_024542745.1. Taxonomy (NCBI): domain Eukaryota; kingdom Metazoa; phylum Chordata; class Mammalia; order Primates; family Cercopithecidae; genus Macaca; species Macaca thibetana. Next base: position 23,400,154 of record NC_065578.1, on the reverse strand, counting down.
GTCCTGACACTATGAATGTCATTGCTCCCTCAGTTATAACATTCACCACACTTTATGTGGTTTGCTTTAATTTCTGACTGCTCTGCATGGGAGTGGGCACTCTCTCTCCTTCTCCACTGTATATCCAGTGCTTAGCTCCTAGTAAGTGCTCAGTGACACTAAGTTTTCATCTTTTACTATGAAAACTTCACATAGGCCGGGCACGGTGGCTCATGCCTGTAATCCCAGCACTTTGGGAGGCCGAGATGGGTGGACCACCTGAGGTCAGGCATTCCAGACCAGACTGGCCAACATGGCGAAACCCCGTCTCTACTAAAAATACAGTAATTAGCCAGGCGTGGTGGCGGGCTCCTGTAATCCCAGCCACTCAGGAGGCTGAGGCAGGAGAATCGCTTGAATCTGGGAGGCAGAGGTTGTGGTGAGCCGAGATCGCACCACTGCACCCCAGCCTGGGCAACAAGAGTGAAGCTCAGTCTCAAAAAAAACTTCATGTAGACACAAAATAGAGAAGGTAATTTAATGAACCATTGCCCTGTCTACATTATCCTGCCACTCTTATATATTAACTCAATTATTGTATTTTTTAAATGATTTGAGACAGGGTCTTGCTCTGCTGCTCAGGCTGGAGTGCAGGGGTGCGATCACTGCTCATTGCAGCCTCCATCTCAATGGGCTCAGGTGATCCTCCCACCTCAGCCCCCCAAGTAGCTGGGACTCCAAGCGTGTACCATCATGCCCATCTAAGTTTTTGTATTTTTTGTAGAGACAGGGTCTCACATGCACCATGCATTGTGTGCATTTTTTTAACCATGTTGCCCAGGCTGGTCTCAAACTCCTGGTCTCAAGCAATCCTCCCGCCTTGGCCTCTTAAAGTGCTGGGATTGCAGGTGTGAGCCACTGTGCCTGGCCTCAGTCATTTTAGTCTCTCTCTTTCAAGCTATTGAATTTCCTCTAATGTCTTGTGATTCTTGGTGGACAATCCCATTTATGAATAAAGAACCACGTTGCTTACTAGAGATTTCCTTTGCAGTTGTGTGCGTTTGTTTACCCGAAGGCCTACCGTCATCCCCTGAATGTGAGGGGGGATTTTCATCTTGGAGGAAGTGAGCAGTGTCTGGTCATCAGCTTCCTCTTCAGGTGCGTGAGCATGGAGTTGCTGGCTGCCTTGGGACGAGTCACCTGCTGAAGGACATGGGACTCGGCTCTGGCTCTCCACAGGTGTGTCTCCCGACAGAAGAGAGCTGGAGGTCCGTTTGTTTCCTCACCCCTGCTCCAATATCCCCACCACGGGCTGACCACAGCCAAATCTGCCACTGTTTTCTTTTTTCTTTTTTCTTTTTTTCAGATGGAGTCTTGCTCTGTCCCCCAGGCTGGAGTGCAACGGCGCAATCTTGGCTCACTGCAACCTCCGCCTCCTGGGTTCAAGCGATTCTCCTGTCTCAGCCTCCTGAATAGCTGGGATTACAGGTGTGTGCCACCACGCCCAGCTAATTTTTTTGTATTTTTGGTAGAGATAGGGTTTCACCATGTTGGCGAGGCTGGTCTCAAACTCCTGACCTCAGGTGATCCACCCACCTTGGCCGCCCAAAGTGCTGGGATTACAGGTGTGAGTCACCGCGTCCGGCCAGCTTCCCCTGCTTAGAGTAATTCTTACGGTTCCCTCTGGGGCCGATGTTGTTCTGTGTCCACAGGACCGATAAATAGTCTTCCCATTAATCCAGATTGCTGCCCATAGTACAATTGTTCTTCGCACTTACTGTCTAAGCTCAGAGCCCCTCTGGGGCTGAGAGGTGAATGTGTGTGCCTAGGTTGCCATGTTGAACAGGAACCACTAACAGATCTTCTTGGCATGGTTAAATAATTGTTTTCTCTCCCACTTAAAGTCAAGGAGTGACCCTTTTTCAATCTGTGGTCTCCAGGGCTCATCCAGAGCCTCATGGGTCTGGGTCTCCTTTTTTTTTTTTTTTCCCCCTGAGATGGAGTCTTGCTCTGTCACCTAGGCTGGAGTGCAGTGGCGCAATCTTGGCTCACTGCAACCTCCACCTCCCGGGTTCAAGCAATTCTCCTGCCTCAGCCTCCCAAGTAGCTGGGACTACAGGCACGTACCACCACGCCTGGCTGATTTTTGTGTTTTTAGTAGAGATGGGGTTTCACCATCTTGGCCAGGCTGGTCTTGAACTCCTGACCTTGGGTGATCTGCCCACCTCGGCCTCCCAAAGTGCTAGGATGACAGGCATGAGTCACCACTCCCGGCCTGGGTGTCCTTTTTATAGGGCCTCTCCTCTAAGCTGAGACAGCATCAGCTAGTGAGGCTGCCTCCTCACTGCTTGAGTTTCAGCTCCACAGGGCCCCTCCTCCAGGCACCTGCATTTTAATGATTCCAACCTGTTACCAGTCTTCCCCCAGCCCTAAGGGTGGCGGCTTCTGACAGTGCTCTCTCCACAATACCTTAGCCCTCTTTTGCCCTTTCAGCTACCTTGTGAAAAAAATGTATACCTAGTTAACAATTATGTATGTATTCATTGTAGAGATAGGGTCTCACTATGTTGCCCAGGCTGGTCTTGAACTCCTGAGCTCAAGCAATCCTCCCCACTCAGCCTCCCAAAGTGCTAGGATTACAGGCATAAGCCACTGCGTCCAACCCTAGTTAACAATTATTTATGTTAAATTTTCTGTTCCAATAACTGCTGTGGCTTCTGTCTCCTGACTTGACCCTGATGGACATGACTGCCTAAGAAATGATACATACCTGGGCCAGGCAGAGTGGCTCATGCCTGTAATCCCACACTTTGGGAGGCCAAGGCAGGCAGACTGCGGGAGTTTAGGAGTTCGAGTCCAACCTGGGCAACATAGCAAATCCCGTCTCTACAAAAAAATTTTTAAATTAGCTGGGCATGGTGGTGCCTCCTGTAATCCCAGCTACACAGGAGGCTGGAGTGGGAGGATCACTTGAGCCTGGGAAGTCGAGGCTGCCGTGAGCTGTGATCGCACTACTGCTCTCTAGTGTGGGCAACAGAGTGAGACCCTGCCTCAAAATAAAGAAAGAAATGATACATGCTGGGCACAGTGGCTCATGCCTATAATCCCAGCACTTTGGGAGGCAGAGGTAGGTGAATCACCTGAGGTCAAGGGTTCGAGACCAGCCTGACCAACATGGTGAAACCCTGTCTCTACTAAAATACAAAAATTAGCCAGGTGTGGTGATGGGAGCCTGTAATCTCAGCTACTTGGGAGGCTAAGGCAGGAGAATCGCTTGAACCCAGGAAGCAGAGGTTGTAGTGAGCCAAGATTGCACCATTGCATTCCAGCCCAGGCAACAAGAGCGAAACTCTGTCTCATAAAAAATAAATAAATAAATAAATAAATAAATAAAATAAAATAAAAAGAAAAAAGTAAAAGACATGATACACTAGGTATATCAATGAAAGGACAGATGGCCTGGCCCAGGGAGTTTATGAAGATTGACAAGCTAATAGCTGTCGTGCTACTCAGAACCTAAGGAAGTTTTATTCTGTGCAAAAAATAAATAAAAATAAAGAATTTAGAATAATTGTCTATTGATATACAATGGACTGAAAATTTTTTAAAAATACAGACTTTGAAGTCAGTCATATCTAGGTTTGAATCCAGGCTCTTCCACTTACCCACCAGGTGGCCCTGGGCAAATAACTGAACTTCCCTGAACCTTCGTTTCCACATGTGTATCATATAACAGGGGTTGAACAGCTTCCTCGTGGGGCTGTTGTGAGAAGGAAATGCATAATGCATGTAAAGTGCCTGCCCAGAGTGAAAGCACAGTAAAGGGTAGTGGACCTAGGATATAGGAGGTGTTAAGAGGAAAAGACCAGAGATCATAAGACCTGAGTTCAAGTTCTGTGCCTGCAACTGACTAGCCAGTGACATCCTCTTTGTGGCCCTCCCTCTCCTTACACCGGTACCAAGACCAAGCGTGGCTCTGCAATGCTGCTCTCATCTTATCGGCCTGCAGCAAAACAGGCAAATAATGACAATGTCTGACATTTTTCATAAAGCTAAATTATTCTGTTTAAAGGATTACTATCTGGGATTTTGCTCTTCTTACTGTTTTGGTGTTAATGTCTTTTTTAAATGAAATGACAGGATAGTAGAGTATTTTTTTTTTCCTTTCTATATTCTGATTTGACAACATAAGTTTGAACAAGAGCAAGGAGCTGAGACTTGTCCAAACAGATTTGAAAACATATTGGAAAGCCTCGATAATTGACACAGTATTACTGGTGAATATACAGGCAGACCAATGGAACAGAATGGCAAGTCCCAAAAATATAGATATTTAGTATATTATAGAAGTGGCATCCAATTCTTTAGGGCACAGCTGGACTATTCCATAAATGGTATTGGCCTAGCTTGGTAGCTATCTCAGCAGAATAAAGTTGGATCCATACTTTGAACTGTGCACCAGAATAAACTCCAAGTGGCTTTCAGATGTAAACACACAACCAGACTATTGTCTAGTAAGTCCAATATTTAAAAACAACAACAACAATAACAACAAAAAAACCCTAAAAAGACTCAAAGATGACATGGGGAATTCTTTTATAATCTTGGAATAAGTTAGACCTTTCAAACTATGATTCGAAATCCAGAAGCTATAAAAGAAAAGACATTCAATTATGTAATGCAAATATTTATATAAGTAAATAACATTTATATAGAAAAAATTATATGTAAAACAAAAAACACAGAAGAAAAAGTCTTTTCATAGTAAAAATAAATACTACAAGCAAATCAAAAGGCAAGTAACAAACTGGGGGGAAATAATTGTAGGTGTTATCACAAAGAAAAGGTTAATTGATACCAAAGAGCACTTTCAAATCAATAAGAAACCAAAACAACCACAGAATGGTGAGCAAAGCATATGGACAATTTACAAAAAAAAAACACAACAAATAGTGGCCGGGCGTGGTGGCTCATGCCTGTAATCTCTGCAGTTTGGGAGGCCGGGGCGGGTAGATCACCTGAGGTTAGGAGTTTGAGACCAGCCTGACCAACATGGTGAAACCCCGTCTTTACTAAAAATACAAAAATTAGCCAGGCATGATGGTGCACACCTGTAATCCCAGCTACTTGGGAGGCTGAGGCAGGAGAAGCGCTTGAACCTGGGAGGCGGAGGTTGCGGTGAGCCATTATCACACCATTGTACTCCAGCCTGGGCGACAAGAACAAAACTCCGTCTCAGGAAAAAAAAAAAAAGTACATGAACATGAACATATGCAAAGATGCTTCGTCTCACTCATATGAAGAGACATTTGTGACTTGACAATTTGATAGAAGATATTTTCATAATTATAAGACAATATAAGAGATTGCTATCTAGTTTTCTGAATCATCCCAGGACACCTACACAGCTGAGCTTTGTAAGATCAGAGTGTAGGGACAACCACATAGCTGTATTTCTGACGTTGTTGTTTAAAAGACAAACAGGAGAGTTAAAGATAGGGCTTTCTGGGTTTTTTGTGTCTTTTAACTTCTTAAAAAGTCATCCTGAGAATTAAGCGCATCAAAGTTTCCATCCAGAGTGCCTCACATTTCAGTATAAGCTGGAGAAGGCAAAAAGCAATGCGCTCGCTGCCATGTGAATCTTGTCTCTTTACACCTGGGCAGCTTTCACAGAACTATGCTCCTACCTGAATACCTTACGGCATCACAATGGGAAAATGTTTGTTTCTTGGCTTGCATTTGCTTTATAATTTAATTTTAATATTCTGCTTGGTGCATTTTGACATTTAATAAGGTCATGACAGAACACGGTGCTGCTGCACCAAACATCATCTTTTTCTTAAGCAAGCCTTGGACTTTGTTTCCTTTTTTACTGTTTGTTTGAACAAAGAAAGCTGATTTTGTAGTGAAACTAATAAGAAATATTAAACAGAACAAGATTAGCTACAGAGAGTTAGTAGCCTTTTGCCAATCTCTATTTACTTAAAAATTTTTATTTCATGAAACCAAAAAGTAAAATATAAACTAACTGAATAAACAAAAAAATTAATGAGAACAAGATTAACGACATAACCTTTTGCCAATATCAATCTCAATACTTTATTATTTCATGAAACCAGAAAGTAAAATCTAATAAAAATAACAACTGAATAAGCAGCAAAAAATTAATGAGAACAAGATTAACTATAAAAAGTAACTCTTTGTCAATCTCTATTTTAAAATTGTACTGTTTTATGAAATAAAGTTTGAGAGTTGTGGATGATTCTAAAATTCCCTCCAGCTCTGTGACAGACTGAATTTTTTTTTTTTTGAGATGGAGCCTTGCTCTGTCACCCAGGCTGGAGTGCAGTGGCTTAATCTTGGCTCACTGCAACCTCTGCCTCCCGGGTTCAAGCGGTTCTCCTGCCTCAGCCTCCCAAGTAGCTGGGACTACAGGCGTGCACCACCACGCCCAGATAATTTTTGTAAATTTAGTAGAGACGGGGTTTCACCGTGTTAGCCAGGATGATCTCGATCTCTTGATCTTGTGATCTGCCTGCCTTGGCCTCCCAAAGTGCTGGGATTACAGGCGTGAGCCCCTGCGCCTGGCTGATAGACTGAATTTTATTTACTCATCTGGCTAGCAGGTGGGACCATTGCAAACGTGGTCCCCAGAGACTCAGCTAATGAGCTTCTGTCCTTCAAGTTCACACCTTCCCTTGAAACTGGGCCAGAGGTGATGTCCTAACCCATGGCAGACCTTACTCCCACTAAAATCCCACTGGCCCACACCAGGAAAGGCAGCACAGTAGAGGGAAGAGCTCAGGTTCTGGAGTCAGGCAGTCCTGGGTTCAAATACTGGCTCTGCTGTTCACCAGCTCTGAGACCTGAGTCTCAATTTCTTTTCTCTTTGAGATAGGGTCTTGCTGTGTGGCCCAGGCTGGAGTGCAGAGGTACAATCATGGCTCACTGCAGCCTCAGTCTCCTGGGATCAAGCAATCCTCTCGCCTCAGCCTCCTGAGTAGCTGGGACTATAGGTGCACACCACCATGCCTGCTAATTTTTATTATTATTATTATTATTATTATTGTTTAAGTAGAGACGGGGTCTTGCTATGTTGTGCTGGTCTCAAACTGCTGAGCTCAAGTGATTCTCCTACCTTGGTCTCCCAAAGTGTTGGCACTACAGGCATGAGCCACCATGCCCAGCCAGTCTCAGTTTCTTCATCTATAAAAGGATATGATTAAAATTTACCTTGTGGAACTGTTATAAAGGAGAAATGAGATGTAAATATGAGGTCTTAATATATCATTTGGCATACAGTAAGTGCTTAATATATGTCTGTATGACTCTGTATTTTTGTGATTATACCAATAAATATATAGGTACCATACTATACCTGCCTTTGTAAATTGGAAACTCAGAATGAAGAGACATATGTGCTTGGAAATACTTAAGATCAAAAGTGTTCATTATATAATTTAAAAAAGAATAAAGAGGAAAAAAACCCATTGTTTCAATATAATACAATGCCTTGATGGGATGCTCAATATAGTTCCAAGACTTTACATCTATTAATCCCTCCAATCCTAAAACAATCGTTAATAATGCTGTTATTCCTGTTTCACAGATGAGGCACAGAGAGGTTAAGTAACTTGCCCAATGCTACACAGCTAACAAGTGAGAGAGCCAGGAATCAAACCCAAGCAGTGTACACAGAGAGTCTGTGCATTTTTTTTTTTTTTTTTGAGATGGAGTTTCACTCTTGTTCACTCTTGTTGCCCGGGCTGGAGTGCCATGGTGGAATCTTGGCTCACCGCAACCTCCACCTCCCAGGTTCAAGGGACTCTCCTTGCCTCAGCCTCCTGAGTAGCCGGAATTACAGGCATGCGCCACCACGCCCTGCCAATTTTATATTTTTAGTAGAGACGGGGTTTCTCCATGTTGGTCAGGCTGGTCTTGAACTCCCGACCTCAGGTGGTCTGCCCGCCTCAGCCTCCCAAAGTGCTAGGATTACAGGCATGAGCCATTGTGCCCAGCCGAGAATCTGTGCTTTTAACCACGGTGAGGGTTGTGGGGTTGCGGAGGAAGTGCAAGTGAGCCTCAACTGCAATTATGGGCATCTCTAGATCTGTACTGTTAATGTATGAGCTATATGGAAATGTAATTAGATGAAATTAAACATTCAGTTCCTTGGTTGCACTAGCCACATTTAAAGTATTCAACAGCCACATGTCGAGAGTGGCTACCATGTTGGGCAGCACAGACACAGAACACTTCCGTCATCACAGAAAGTTCTACTAGACAGTCTGTTCTAGATAATTCTAGGAAGTATTAGCCAAACATAAGACACGAACTCAGCTGTCACTGCATGGATTTTTAATTAAATACCACTTCATAATGTTATTCACACTTAGTACTTTTTTTTTTTTTTTAAATAAGACATGCCATAAGTCGTGAAGTTAACAAAATATAAGCATCTGCACAGAATATATTCTAAGGTGACTTCATTTACACCGCTTCTCAGAGAAACACACAAGTAACCTTTTGTCTGCCTATCAGCCAGTGTTGGAACAGATATGGAATACACATGGAACGCTGCCAGGCTGGTTCCCCAACACTAGCCTGATGGAGTCCTGTACCCGCGCAGCGCCGTCAAACTGGCTGGTTTCCACTAGAAAAGCAATGGAGAGTCAGCTCTCCCTTCTCTACCCAGAATTCAGCTCCACACTACAAGATCTGTATAACCTGAACCTTGATGTGACAGCAACTGAAGTTTAACCCAAGTTGGTGACCTTGCTTTAGGGACCTGGGCTGCTCGGAAGGAGACCGAGGTGTGATATTTAACATTGCTTGCAACATTCAAGAAGACTTGGGGACGTCAGAGCCGTGAGTAACAATAACGAACCAGGGCTATGAGTGGAAACCTGATGCACCCCTTCCCCATCCTAATAGCCAGTGCTGCGTATGGCCATCAGCAGACAGTCCATTTATACCACGGGACAACGATAGGGAGGAACTAGCCTTCACATCAGCTGTGCTTCCTGACTACTCAAGTGACCTACGCGTGGTTTCCACTCAGGAAACCACCATTTAACTTTCTGCTCAGCCCTTTCAAGGCTCAGCTTGGTGGGATGACGCCACTGCCCCAAACCCTCAGGCAAGGGAGCTTCCCAGGCCTCAGCAGCAGTTCCAGGATCTGCAGGATCCCATGATCCACAGCCGACCTGAAATTACAGTGCACTTTATTTACTCATCTCAAGAAAGCCGGCTGGCCCAAGGCTAAAAGGCCCATACCAAAAGCAAGGGAAGGAGGGGGGCAGAGCAAGTTTGGGAGCGTATATATGCCCAAATTATTACTGATACCTGGGTTTGACACATCGAAATAGCCTCCCTGCTCACCTTCTCTTTCTCCCTCCTGCCCCCACTCCCAGCTTTAGAAAAATCATTTGGGAAAGGAGGAATACACAAATAGCAGTGAAACCTGATTTTAATTTCTGCTTTTTGTTTTTTGTTCTTGTGGGCTCGGAGAAGGTAACTCATTTCCCCTTCTGATTCTTCCTCCACAATGAACAAGCCCTCCTTTTCCATCAGGGCTGATCCTGCCCTTCTCTTCCTCATGAACCATCAATGGCTTCCATGTCCTCTTGGATACACTTTAAACTCCTTAGCCAGGTATTCAAGACCTTCCATGATTCGGCCTCCACTGCTTATCCTTTTTTTTTTTTTTTTTTTTTTTTTGAGACATGGGCTCATTGTCACCCAGGTTGGAGTGCAGCAGCATGATCACGGCTCACTGTACCCTTGGCTTCCTGGGCTCTAGCAATCCTCCCACCTCAGCCTCCTGAGTAGCTGGGATCACAGGCATGCCCCACCACACCCAACTAATTTTTTTTTTTTTAATTTTTAGCAGAGGTAAGGTCTTGCTATGTTGTCCAGGCTGATATAAAACTCCTGGGCTCCAGTGATCCTCCAGCCTTGGCCTCCCAAAGTGCTGGGATTACAGGCGTGAGCCACTGTGCACAGCTTCCACTACTTAGCTTTGAGATTCGTCTCCCACCACCTTCCCTGGCTCTCCTTTCTTTGCCCTGCTCCTCTTATCTCTGTGCCTTTGCAAATGCTGGCCCCTCTGCCTCGGGGGTGATCACCCTACTTTCATATGCTTTATACAAATCCTAGATTTGCCACCATCTATGAGTGGGACCAAAATCATCTCCACTTCTGAATACCCCTTTGGGCTCAGGGTCGGAACTTTGACAGGGTCTCCATGATGGTCATTTTCTGTGGCCCACCACCGCACTTTACACCCATCAGAGATTCCTGGGTATTTGTGCCTCCCTCTGCTGGCCTGGAGGGCAGGAACTATGTCTTATCTTTGTAGCTTGGGTCTTCCAAATGCTTAGCACATAGTAAATGCCTTATAAATCTTGTTGAATTGAGTTGATCCCCATCCTAAGGGAAGGGAGTCCACTGCCCGCTGCCGCCTTAGGTAGTTAAGACCACACAATACAGAAGTGGTTAAGACACAATACAGAAGTGGTTATCACAGACAACAGATGTCAGTTTTTGAAGTCAAGGTATTAAATCAGTACTAAATCAGTATTAAGCACAATCCACAAAGATAAGTGATCTGTCACACTGGTCTATTAACACTGTTATCATGCCTATTAAAGGCTGTCTAGGGAAGTGGTGAGTGTAGCTCTAAGTAGTATTCACTGGATGGAGAATGCCACAGATCCTATGGGGATTATTTAACCTTCCAAAGGAACCCTAGGGAGGAAACTTTCAGGCAAGGTTGCATGGGGCCCTGGGGGTTTTAGCAGAACATCTTTTTAAATTCTTAAGCTTTCCAGGTGTGAAATCTCAGGATTGTGGCATTGTAGCAGAATCACTGGTGGTACCAGTTAAGAATGCAGACCCCTGGGCCCCACTCCAGTCCCACTTAAGAGTGTCTGCAGTTGGGGTGCAGGAATCTGCATTTTACATACACTTCTAGGGGATCCTCATGCCCACTAAAGTCTGCAAACCTTTCTCTGCGCCTCTCAAAGTACACCATCAGTCTAGGGGAGGACAGTCACATAGGCAGCCAGGAAGAAAGCAACAGCCCTGTTTTTGAGAATGCTTGCTTCTCCCAGACATACATGCATGGGGATGAGGACCCAGAGAGTCTCTATTGACTTCAAGGAAATTAACCAGTAACTTGAGCTTGGCTTGTGGCTCTGTAATGGAGAGACGGAGGACAGGTGAAGAGGCTGTCTCTGAAATGAGCATCCCCACCTTTCCAGGGGGCACTGGTATGCAGGAAAAAATAACACATAAGATGGCCAGATTTTCTACCTATCCCTTTTTAAGTGGTGAAATCACCTTTTGTAAGAGTAAGGGGGACTTTTCTTCCTTAATGGGCTGAAGCATCATCACCCTCTCCTAGCCTCCTTATTCTTCCCCTTCTCCTAACTTCCTAATTCCTTTGGGGGCAGGAGGCAGACAAACAAGTAGTCCTCACAGAACCAAAATCAAATTCGTTTTCAGAGTAGATCCAATTTGAACATATCAAGCACATCTTCGCTAGAAGGGCACAGATGACTGGAAGGCAGATGTACATTTCTGAAACACAAATGGCAGAACCTTCCACCCAGGGTTGGCCCAGCCTGCCATGTGAAGGCAGCACAAGTGCTATCACAGATACGGCACCAGGAGTGTTGGGGAGAGATCAGGCATGCACGTGAAGTGGAGGAAGACGAGATTTAGAGGTGTCCAGCCTTTCGCTGGATTTGAGAATTAACAGCAGACTCTCCGTCTTGTCTTAGCTCTGAAGGATACAGCAACCTTTGGTCACTGTCGGAGGAAGCTCAGTTACCATCCTCAAGGATGGTAGACAGGCTTTCCAAATCCTGCTGGGCTAATCCAGGCAGAAGCTGGATTCTATCCTGCCCACCTGGAATAATGCTTCCATCCCCCCACCCTCATCATCTGAAATTTCCAAGACCAAGATAACGCATCCTTTCCCAGGGACAAAGGCTTTCTGAGATCATCGTCCATAGCGTTCTCAGTTAAAAACAAAATGAGACTTGAAAGGCAAGTTTTAGGATTCAGGGTTGAACCGCTGTCAGCCTGGTGGGGACAGTTATAAATAGAGGGAGGCGAGTCTCATTCCTTCTTGGTGTGCTCTAGGACTCGGTAGGGGACCCCAGAGGCACTTCTGGAGCCGTGCTCTTCTTGCATGACTGGCAGTGTGGCAGGAGCGTAGATCTCAGAAATGTTGTCATTGTTTTCCAGAGCCCCATAGGAAAAAGAAGCTTTGAGGTCAGGCTGGACAGTCATCCCTTTATCGTGCATGTTCTGCATACCTGAAATGAAATCCATTTTCCCCAAATCATTACCTGGTAAGGGGGCCAAGGAGGCCGCATCTCCCTCTATCCTGCCACAGACTAATTATAGTGCTCAGCAGCTAATCATGTGCATTGTCAATTTCCCGAATGCTTTAGATTTAAAAGAGAACACCCACAAATACACACTGGAACTATTACGGTTGCTAAGCAACAAGAGATGAATCTTCAGGAAATATGCACACAGACCAGCTGCTGTCAGGAGGAACCCTCAGTTGGCCTAAAGTGAGGTGGGAATGTCGGTGTGGGCCCCAGGTGGAATGGAACTAGCACTGTGCTTTGAACGTGGTAGATGCCAATGCTTCACTGTTGAATTAAATCAGGATCCAGGAAACTCTGTTACACTGTCGAGGAAAGAGAGTAATTTTTGTGCATGGGCACCTGAAGGTGACAGATGCATCATGATGCCCAGAGACAGCATCTTGGCCTTTAACTTTAAAGTCCCTGCTACACATACAGGGGAAGGTGAGATTTGCTTATTATTACTTCTGGGTACTTTGACAAGGGATTCCTATTTACATTTGAGGGCAAAGCCTTTAATCTTTAATTCCTTTATCTTTGTCCTACAATTCCCCTAGTCAGGTCAGGAGGGACGTGTTTTGTTTGTTTGTTCATTTATTTATTTATTGAGACAGGGTCTTGCTCTGTCGCCCAGGCTGGAGTGCAGTGGAACGATCTTGGCTCACTGCTGCCTCAACCTCTGGGGCTCAAACGATCCTCCCATATCAGCTTCCCTCCCGAGTGGCTGGTGCTACAGGTGCATGCCACCATGTCCAGCTAATTTTTGTGTTGTTTTGGTAGAGATGGGGTTTCACCATGTTGCCCAGGCTGGTCTCAAACTTTTGGGCTGAAGTGATCTACCTGCCCCACCTCCCAAAGTGTTGGGATTACAGGTGTGAGCCGTTTCGCCAGGCCGGTTACTTTTGAGGCCAACTTTTCCTGCCAGGGAATTAAGACTCTTCAAATTCTGCCTTCAGGCCGAGTCATAAGAAATTGAATGCAATGAAACTATGATGATAATAACAGCTGACATCTAACTATTTAATATGCCCTGAGCACTGGGCTAAAGGACTTTCTTTTTAAAGGCAGAGTCTATGTTTTCCAGGCTAGTCTTGAACACCTGGGGCTCAAATGATCCTCCTGCCTCAGTCTCCCATAGCTGGGATTACACGTGTGAGCTACGACACCCGACTGGGCTAAGCACTTTAAATAGTAACTGTAACAACAATAGCAATGACAATGGTTATGTGTATTGAGTATTTAATTGGTGGCAGATACTGTTCCAAATAGTTACAAAGTTCTATCTCATTTGATCCTCAGGATGACTAATAAGGAAAACGAAGCAGCAGAAATGACGCACGTAATTTGCCTGAGATCACGCAGCTAGTAAGAGGCAGTGCCAGGGTCCAAACTCGGGGCTTTCAACTCAGAAGTCCATACTCTTAACTGAATGCTGTGTGGCTTCCCTATGTACCCGCACTTAATCTCCAAACAATCCAATGACAGAGATGAACTACTGTCCTCATATTCTGGAAAGAGATTCAGAGAGGTGAAGTAACTTGCCCAGGGTCACACAGTTAATGAGAGACCAAGGTGGGATCCGCCACCAGAGCCTGTGCTCTTATCCACTCTGCAAATGGCCGGGGAAGACCCAGTCCGTGAAAGGCCCTTCGGCTCCCTAATGCGTAAGACTTAACTGATGGTTCTTTGAAGGGCACAGTTTAAGAGTCTGTGGTTTGGATTTTGGGGGAGGGCAGAAGAGGGAAGTGGAAGAGCTGAGGAGGTGCCTGTCCTCAGGCAAGAGAGTTGGCTTAACAGGTTCGGTTTACCTTTTGGATTTTGTCAATGCCCTCCAGCCAAAGACCAACGGGAATACACCTCCAGTCTAACAAATGTGGGTTTATTGACACATTGCAATGTGAGAGGTGTACATGGCAGGGAACCATGAACTATCTAAGAGGGGGTTAGAAAGGAGTTATTGTGGGGTTGGCTTAGACTAGGTGATTTTGGGGTGGGTTCAAGGAAGTGAGGCTTTGCTTTGGGTTGGATGCTGTCAGGAAGCAGGGCTAATTCCGTCATTGGGGATCTTAGTTTTTATCTAGAAGATGACTAGGTTGGAGCTAAAGCTGTGACTGGTAAAGAGGTGGCTGTCTCTCACAGCCAGGTAAGAGGGATGTTTGGTGTTTTTCATGATTTGGACAATGTCCATTTTTTGTCTGTGTTTAGACAGGATAGCAGAGTAGTCCTGTTTGTGTTCTTTCATTTATTTATTTATTTATTTATTTATTTATTTATTTATTTATTTTTAACTTTAGGAAAAAAACCCTTTTCTTCCCATTCCACCTGCTTGTGTCCTGATCTGTCACAGCTGCAGAGTGGCCTTGCTTGCTGTTGATGTTCTGTGAAATTGTTTCTGCTCAACAGGAGAGGGCCAAGGCCCGGCTGAGAGTGCCAGGCCAGCTCCTGGAGGTCAGGGGCTATTTCTTGTTCTCATTTTTAAGAAGTGTTTCAGGTGCATGAATTACTCAAAGGCTCTCCAAATAGTGATGTGGTACATTTCTGGAATTGGAATATCTCTTGAACAGTAGTTGTCTGTTGTGAAGATATGAATCTAGGTAGACAAAAGGCAAGGTCCTAATGCTGACCAGGGAAACCAAGTGGCTGGAAAAGCACCTCTGTTTAGGCTGAGACTGTTCAGCAGTTTTATTCTGCATGTTCTACCTGCCACCAGGTCAAACAAATGTGTGAAACTTCCAAAGGTTTTTAAAGCAAAAGGGAAGTGAAACCAAATGTAACCAGGCATCTACCATGTCCCAGACACCGCGCAAGAGGCCTTTACACATATGACCACTAGCCTGAAAGAAGGAATCCCAGTTACAAGTGAGGATGAGAGGCCTTGGGAGGTCACACAGCAGGAAGCTGGTAGAGCTGGGATTTGAATCCAGGTCATCTGAACTCCAAGCCCACGCTCTTCACAGGACAGAACACCTACAATCGGAAGTGTCTTGACAAGCCACCGCAAGGGCAGGGTCTCCCTGATTCAACAGCTGACTTCCCACTGGTCACAAGGTACAAAGAAAAAGCTGAGAGCCACACCCACAAACAGACCACAGAATGTTGATATCTAAGATTACCTTAGGTTACCTTCTATTTTCCACCAGAAAATACATCCATCTATCTATCTATCTATCTATCTATCTATCTATCTATCTATCTATCTATATACACACACAAATACTGATATTGATATATATACATACATAGTTTATAAACACACAAACACACGTATACATACACATACTTGCACACACAGAGTTGACACCTCACCTATCTGGAATTCAGCTATCCAGCGCCCTCATCTATCCGGAACACAGCCGAGAAACAAGGAAGTTAGCAAAAAAGGAATCTGAGCAGCCAGATTAGACGTTTAAAAAGTTCATGCACCAAAGCTCATGCACTTAACTCCTAGTAGAAATCTTAGGCCCCCAACTCAGAGCTCCTTCATTTTGATTTTATTTGTAATTTGAACAAGTTGGGCTGAAGGAGCGCATTGACATTGAGTTGCTATACTCAGGCAGGCTGGCTACAGCAAGAAGGACAGACAACAGCTTAATAACAAGAGAGGAGGAACTAATATAAAAAGTACACACATAAACCCTGGGGCCATTTAATGTAGGGGCACACCAGTCAGCCCTGAGAACACACCTGCATCACAGGGTTACAGCATGAAAACCTCTCGAGTAAGCAGTCCTCTAGACCATCAATGTGTTTATATTTTGTTCATGAGATTGTGTTAATGAAGGACAGGAGATTATGTTTTAGAGACAGTTCCATCTTGTATAAATAAAATTAAAATGTTGAGTTAAGTGCGAAAGCTAATGGTCACCAGCAACCTACAGAGTTTAGGTCAGCAAATCTGAGGTTGGTCCAATGTCTTAACTTTTCTAATCTGAATTCCTTTAGGCTAGACAGGCACTCTCCAGTCCTCCACAGGTCCCACCACTCCCTGCTGGGCAGTATTTGGCTGATTCACATGTTTATGTTACTGTCAGGGCTTACAGGCATTTACATTTGTGTTTCTCAGTATGAATCCTTAGCTCGCTATGAAATTAGGCTTTCCAGAATGATCCACTCCCTTGTGGCATCCAGCGAGTGAGATTATAATATTTTAATTTCATTCCACTCATTTTCCTTCCCTTCTCTGATCATTTCATTCCAACTAGATGAATGGATTTCTCCATTTGCAGGCATGAAGCCTGGGGCTGCAGATCCTAATTATAATGAGTATGAATCAGAATTTTCTTTAAAAGATCCCCAAATAGACACGGAACTGGCAAGATGTGCTCAAAACCAACTGAGGTGCCTCAGCCGTTGCCTACCCTTTTGCACAAGATTAAAAAAAAAGAAGAAAAGAAAAAAGACAGTGAGAGAACAGTCACACGATAAAGGCACAGCACAGCAGTTGGTTGTCTCTTTTTAAACAGGAAGTAGCAGTCATTCTACATGGATGGTCAGCTAGACCCATGGGGCTTTAACCTTACCTGGCATGGCATCCATGGAAATATAGGGCTCAAATGGAATGGCCTTCTTCCTGTTACGCGTGATTAAGAAGACGCCCAGGAATGCGATGAGGCACCTGAGTAATGGAGATAAGACAGGAAGAGAAATAAGGCCAGGAGCAAGGTCAGGGAGGGACACACTTTCAAGCTCAGGTGACGCGAAAGAGGTAAAAAGGCTTGCAGGCTTCGGAGGAAGGCTCACCGCCCAAGGAGCCCTGAGAGGCTGCCAGCCTGGGATCAGCAGGGGCAGATGCAAGTTGAATAACAATAGCTGGAGTGGCCTCACATGCCCTACACTCTCCATGAGCTGTAATCAGAATAAATTAGACTCTCCTGGGCGAGCTTCTCATGGCTCTTCACTTCCATTTAATCAGGATTCTCGGAACCTTGCCTTTTAAAACTTGTTTTTTTTTTTAAATTGAAGTCATTCGTTTCAATCACTACTGAAGTATAGATAGTAAAAATCAACAAAAATTGGAGAGTCCGTGTACTCTTGGTCTCACTCGGCCAGGCAGGTGTATAGCCTTCCAGGTTATTTTTTGTTTTGCTTTGTTTTTTCCCTTTTTCCTATAGCTTACATAAACAAGCATACTTTCTAAACATTAAGGTATCATTTACAAGCAGCAAAATGCACCAACCCTAGATGTCTAGATGAATGGATTTTACTTGTGGAATCATCACCCAGGTCAAGACAGAAAATACTTCCATCCCCCTCAGAAAGTTTTCCTGGGCCCCTTTCCATTTCATGCCAGCCCTTCCCCACTATCCTGACTTCTCTCACCATGGATGAAATTAGTCTGTTCTTTAATTCATGTAAGTTAAATAATACACTATGTACTCTTTTATGTCTGGGTCCTTTCATTTGATAAAATGTTAAGATTCATCTTCTTTTTTTATTTTTTATTTTGATCTCTTTTTGAGATAGAGTCTCACTCTGTTGCCTAGGTTGAAGTCCAGTGGCACGATCTCAGCTCACGCAACCTCCACCTCCCAGGTTCAAGTGATCCTCCTGCCTCAGCCTCCCGAGTAGCTAGGATTACAGGTGCCTGCTACCACACCTGGCTAATTTTTTTCTGTGTCAGCACCTATGGACTGGCCTCAAGTTTTCAAAATGGCAGCATGGCACGCTATTATCTAGATATGGCATAATTTTTTAACACCTGTATTCTACTGCTGAGTATTTCTATTATTTTCTTTCTTTTTTTTTTTTTTTGAGATGGAGTTTCGCTCTGTCGCCCGGGCTGGAGTGCAGTGGCCAGATCTCAGCTCACTGCAAGCTCCGCCTCCCGGGTTTACACCATTCTCCTGCCTCAGCCTCCTGTGTAGCTGGGACTACAGGCGCCCACCACCTCGCCCGGCTAGTTTTTTGTATTTTTTAGTAGAGACGGGGTTTCACCGTGTTAGCCAGGATGGTCTTGATCTCCTGACCTCGTGATCCGCCCGTCTCGGCCTCCCAAAGTGCTGGGATTACAGGCTTGAGCCACCACGCCCGGCCTCTATTATTTTCAATTGTTTGCTTATACAACTAATTTAAAAATTAATAAATAGCCCCATACATGTGTCTTTGCATCCCTGTTGAAGCATTTTTTCCAAGATAAATGATTAGAATGGAATACTGTATCAAAAAGTATGCTTGTTTGGATTTTTGTTGCTGTTGTTAAATTTTCCTCCCACATTAAAGTATGCTAACAGTGTGGTAGTGGGCTGGCCTCCTCATCCTCTTGCCAATGTGGAATACTATTAATCCTGTTAGTTTTTGCAAAAGGATGGTATCTCATGTGGCTTCAATATGCATTTCTTAGATCCGAGGTGAGGTTGAGAGACTTTTCATGTGTCAAAATGTGATATTTGAGAAATGCCAAAGAGATTAGAGTCCAAAAGAGAAGAAAGGGGAAGATAAAGCCCTTAGAGGAAGAAAATACTTACCTCTGGGGAGAAAGCTCCCAAACCCCACAGCTCCTCTGACTCTAAAGGATGGGGCAGCTGTAGCAATAAGAGAGCAATAGAGAGCAGGGCAACCTGCTTGGAATTCTACACACGACATCTTGTGGCTGGCAAGCAGGACAGAACTCACCCCAGTGCAAACATGCAGATGTGCAGCACATCCTCCCCGATGAAGTCCAGGTAAAATATTGCACCTGCAGCAGCAAGTCATAGAAAATACCGCTGAGCTGTTTTCAAGTCACCCATTTGCAAATCTGTCTAGGATTTGGCTAAGCTCTCTTCCCTTTAGGAAACCAAAACGATCAAAACTTATTATGACCGTGCCTTACAAGAAGAATGGAATAAAAGCCATTTAGGGGATCAGGTTGTCAACTTTTTTCCACCTTAGGCCCCTCTGATCTCCATGTTTCTTAACTTATATTGGGAGATAATATTAGATTCACAAAAATGGTGTAGAGTCCCCATGCACTCTTCCTCCAGCTTTCCCCAGTCATGTCTTCCATAACCACAGTGCATAATCAAAGCAGGAAAACAACAATCAACACTTACTAACTAAACCACAGACCCTATTTACCAGTTTGTGCCTGCAATCGTCTCCCCTCCATCTTTCTTAAGATGGATAAACAAGGCTTTGTGCTTATGTTGTTAGAGCTTTCTAACCTCGTATGGCCAGTAGATGCCAAGTCTGTGGGTCTACTCCTGTGGTATGGGCGTGGGGTGGGCCTACTGCCTCTGCCCTGAGCCAGCCTTTGTCTGGAATCATCTCACCCACACAGGCCTCCAGCTGTATTCCTGAGCTCCTGACTCCCTGCCTTGACTTGTGTTCTCACTCAACCATGGTGTTTGTGATTCCTTTCAACCTTGACTGGACTTCACGCTTCTTGACCAAGCTTCTTGACCATGACTTAGCTTATGGCTTCTGGCTGCTCTGGGTCAATGCCTCATGGCCCCTGAGGCTGCTCACAGCATGAGCCCTGGAAGCTGTGTGCCTTGTGTGTTCCTCCTGTGTAGACAGGAACGGCGGCACCACTTGTCTTAAGTGCTGCGCAGAGCATAGGGCTTTACAGCCAGGCTTTCATCAAAGGAAAGCACTTAGTTCTTACTGGATTTTTTACTCTGAAGATTTTAGTTACCTATCGTGCCATTTAAACAAACAAACAGCTTTATATGATTGCAGCCTCTAAGGCCACTACAGAAAGAAAATGAAAAAAAAATTAGAGGTGAAATAGAGGAAAAGGGGGCTGTAATGCTAATGATCACTTATTGAGCATCGACGATGTTGCAGTGCTATACATATTCATGATCTCTAAAATTATATAGAAGAGATGTGTGGTCACTTAGCCAGTGGGGGGTTGTGGAGTTAGAAGATAGCAAAACTTGTGAAAGTACACACAGTATGACATAGGGCACATTTGGATCATTCCTATTACAATTCTCGGAGGTAAGTGTTATCACTCCCATTTTATGAATGTGGAGCTGAGGCTCAGAGAGGTTAAGTGATGTTTGCAGAGCTGATGTGTGTCTGTGCAGGTGTGGATACAAACCTGGATCTCTCTGTCTGGAAATCCTGCACATTCTCCATGAACCCATACATCACTCTATGGGAAGAATGAGTCAGCGGAATCAGCCTCTCTCCACCCTGGGATAATACCCTGCTGCTAAAGTAGAAGCCAGATATCTAGCAACGGACCACCCTTACCTGCTGTGATAGCAATGGTTGTGGACAGAATGTAGCCCACACTGGCAATCAAAGAGGAGTCGTACATCTGTGAGGCTTGACTCAAAAACCTTCAAAACAAAAGCACTCCAGTCAGTGGGCTGTGGAGATGTTGGAAAGGCTAAGAGCTGACAACTGTAGAGTTTGGTTTGAAATATGAAGATGATACATTTAGGAACGTTCCTTGGGTTTCTAAAAATGCCACCCTCATGTTACAGGGCACCGTGTATCCCTGGTCTGGGGTCCATGCTTGATTCCCACTCTTCCCCTAGACACACAGCTAAGGCCCATCCCCATTTCCCAACTGAGCCATGCCATCATGGTCTCACACCTTTGGCCGCATGGTTCCTGTCACCTGAAATGCCCTTCTCCTCACCCCCCTGTATCCCCACCCCACTAAAAAGAGCCATTCCTGCATCTCTTATACCCCTGCCCCCAGAAACTCTTACAGCTCTAATCACGTTCTGCCTAGTGTTATAATTATTCTTTTCAACAAAATTTCTTTTTAATTTGAAAATGTGATCACTGCAATAAATATAGGAAAAAGAGAAAATTAGGGTCCTTCCTAATCATTCCATCTATGATAAAAAATACCCCAATTTTGGAAGATATTCTTTGCCCTTTCTCTGCATAGTTGCTTACACCATGCTCACCACTCAATTGCTTTTATTTTTTTACTTCGCTTTGTGGCCTGGGCTGGAGCGCAGTGGCACAGTGATAGCTCACCACAGCCTCTCACTACTGAGCTCAAATGCTCCTCCTGCCTCAGCCTCCTGAGTAGCTGGGATTACAGGTGTGAGCCACTGCATGCAGCTTGGCTGTACTAGTTTTTTCACTGACTGTCCCCCAGCCAGGGCTGTGAATGCCTGAGGGCAGTGAGTGACTACCCTCACCGTCCCTGGGTGCTGAGCACCCTCAGTGGGCTGCACTGGTTAGTGAATGAGTAGCTCCTTAGGAGTGGGCGGGGGCATCTGAGCCATGTTTGTGACACCTGGAGTGCTCAGCGCAGGGCCTTGGACTGGCAGGGGCTCCCTGGTGTTGACTGCAATTGTTGTAGTGGGACCAAAAATAATAATAACCAAAATAACAATAGCAAGGCCAATAATCATAGAAGCAGCTCATATTTACTGGGCATTTCCCTAGAGACATTCTCCGTTCTCCTAAGAGCTTCATGTGATTCTCTTAAGTACGGACTGTTGTTCTCATTAGCAGGTGAAGAATCTGAGTCTTGGAGAAGCTGAGTAGGCAGCAGCAGAGCAGAGCGGTGAGGGCATGGGCTGGGGAGCCAGACACCTGGGTTCAGATCTCAGCTCTGCCACTTCCTAGCCTCTTACCCTCTGCCTCAGTTCCTCATATGCAAAGTGGGGATAATATCCTCTATGTCAAAGGAGTGTTCTAAGGACCAAATGAGCTGGTTCCATAAAGCACTGAGAAAAGAGCTGGGCTCACACCAAACACCGGGCCAGCAGCAGCTGCTCCTATGGTCCCTGGAGGCCATGTAGCTGGTGGACCTTGAGTCTGAGCCTGAGCTTTCCAGGCTGAATCAGCCTCCTGTGCTGGTGAGTCCTGTGTACCTACACAGGTTTTGTCACCTACAACATTCCTAGAGCCTCTCCTCTTCCCAGGCCCTCTGTTGGGCTCCAGGACTCAAACGCAAACAAGACACAGGCCCTGTCCTCAGGCTGCTGCCTTTTATTTAACTTCATGCTTAGGAAGAGGAGGGGGTACTTTGCCTTCCACTCAGGAAGATTTGGAGGTGATATATTGAAGGCAAGAAATGACAACTTTTCTTTCCAACCCAGAAGACAAGCAGGTGCGTCCTAAGGATGGCCATGCTTCCGAGGCCCCTGAGATGATCACCTGCCCCAGAGAAGATGGGAAGTAAGTCTGCTCCAACCACAAATTTCTCACATTCTGGCCAGGCGTGGTGGCTCATGCCTGTAATCCCAGTACTTTGGGAGGCCAAGATGGGCAGATCACTTGAGGTTAGGAGTTTGAGACTAGCCTGGCCCACAATGTGAAATCCCATCTCTACTAAAAATATAAAAATTAGCCGGGTGTGGTGGCACACACCTGTAGTCCCAGCTACTTGGGAGGCTGAGGCAGGAGACTCACTTGAACCCCAGAAGCGGAGGTTACAGTGAGCCGAGATGGCACCACTGCACTCCAGCCTGGGCAACAGAATGAGCCTCCATCTCAAAACAAAACAAAACAAAACAAATCTCACATTCTGAGGCAGCAGGGAAAAACCCATCCACTGCTGGCTTCATATTTCTTTTTTTATTTTTTAATTCTTGTGCCTCAGCTTCCTGAGTAGCTAGGACTACAGGCATGTGCCACCATGCCCAGCTAATTTTTTTTTTTTTTTGTATTTTTAATAAAGACAGGATTTTACCATGTTGGCCAGGCTACTCTCAAACTCCTGGCCTCAAGTGACCCACACACCTCAGCCTCCCAAAGAGCTGGGATTACAGGCGTGGGTCACTGTGCTTCATCTTTTGAGTGACCCTCCAGGTGACAACTCAGCAAATTAGTAGCTCCTCTCTCCACGCTGGATGCCAGGCCCTGTGGCATGTTCGGCCCTCCTTGTAGCTTCACGGCATACGTCATCAGGCCCCCAAAAGAGAAGCAGCCTGAATGGTGGGGCCCAGCAGGAAAAGGATTTGTAACTCACGCAGCCTGATAGACGGCGGTTGCCACCATGCACACGAACATCACGTAGAAGATGGGGTAGTCAAGCTGCAGGTTCCCTTGAATGGACAAGACAAGCATCCCGGCCACAGCCTTGACTGTCACCACCGTCATGGAACCTGCAGATGGGAGACAAGGGCGAGTGGGGAGCCTCAGGGAAATGCAGAGAGTTACGTCCGGAAAGCCAGTCTATAACCCCAAAGGACTTGGGGAGACAGAGGGGAGGGAACAGGAACAGAGTCAAACCGGTAGTTTGCATGGTGACAAACACCGTTTGCACTGGGTCTCGTGTGCACCTCTCCCGTGGACTCCCATGCTCTGTGCTGACTACACCCTAAAGGAGGGAGGAAAGCCAAACTCCTGAAGGGAATCCTAGATGTCACTTCTAAACTGCCAAGCATGGGCAGTAAGTTCAGTTCTCTGAGGCTCAAAGTGCCCAGCACTGTGGCCAAAAGGATCCCTGAGTGGATCAATGAAATCACGAGTCTCATAGCAACCACAGGAAAAAACATGTGCTGTGTAAACAGCTTAGGAGTTGTTGGGTTTTTTAGTGCTCAGTCACTTGTATTTTTTTGTTGTTGTTGTATTTTTTTTTTCCTTTTTGTGGAGAACAAGGTCTCGCGATATTGCCTAGGCAGGTCTTGAACTCCTGGACTCAAGCTATCCTCCCACCTCTTGTCTCCCTAAGAGCTGGGATTGCAGGCGTGAGCCACTGCACCCGGCTGGTCACTTGTATTTTTAAAAACATTTCTCCAGTGTTTTGGAAGGCACACCCCTGTGCACATGTGCAAACATTTCCAATATGTGTGTACTTATTTTCAAATTAAAGTCATGTGACCCTGTACTTAAATGGTATGCACGTTATAAAATTTGTACAGGAATATAAATTAAAAGGCAGAGAAAAAATGATTGAAGTTCTAATATTCTCTCTGTGTACCCAGCGGAGCATCCTGCTCACCTCCCTGTGGAGACCCTCGCTCTACCCTACTGTTCAGAAATGGCCTCTAACTACAGACCATCAGACTGCCCTGCCAAACAGGAGTTAGAGACAGCCCCCAAGAGTGGTCCAAGTGAAGTCCTGGTCCCAGCTGCTCTGCTTTGCTTTCCTGTTCTTCAGCTTTGGTTTATTTCGCTTTCTCCTGCCAATACCCACCCCCGCCCACAGTGTCTCTCGGGCTCCTCACCCATTAGGCTACAGTTTCCAAACACTGGCAGCCACTTAAGCACTTGTCATCAGGGAGTCCTCCTTAGTGAGAAGGGGATTGGCCAATGGCCTCAGAACCTTCTGGCCTTCCTACGTAAGAGGAGAGGATGTTTTAGGGCCGTGATCCTTCCCATCCACTTTGAAAACAAAGTCATTGAGGAATGAAGGACTGATTCATGCTATGACGTGGGTGAACCTCAGAATCATCATGCTCAGTGAAAGAAGCCAGTCACAACAGGCCACAAAGCATATGACTTTATTTATGAAGGAGTTCAAAAAGGCAAATCTACAGGGACAGAAGGTAGCTTAGTGGTTGCCTGGGGCTGGGAAAAAGGGAACAGGGAGTGATTGCTAATAGGCACAGGATTTCTTTTTGGGGTGACAAAATGTTTTAAAATTAGATTAGGATGATGGCTTCACAACTCTATGAAATACTAAAAACCACTGAATTGTAAACTTTAAACAGGTGAACTTTATGGTATGTAAATTATATCTCAATAGAGCTGTTAAAAAATTAATTAATGAAACCCTGTCTTCAGTGACAGATATCTATTTGGCTGATGGCTTGTGGCCGTGGTAGGGTGCACAGTAGGAAGGTTGGAAGAAAAATGTACATGCACATATTAGGCACCTGTGCACATCTCATTTAACCCCTACTCCCTTCTGTGACTTGGATGTTCTCATACCCCTCTTTAGAGAAGCGGACGGTGGGGCTTAAGGAGCGAGGGTCACTAGCCTGAGGCCTGAGACACAAGACCAGCGCGGCAGCAGGCTCCACCAGCCCTGACACCAGCCTGCTCCTCCACCTCTGTCCGCTTCTCCTTCTCGGAAGGATGGATTCCCCACAGCTCTATTTAGCTATAAAATTATACACAGTTCTAGCCAGGCACAGTGGCTCATGCCTGTAATTCTGGCACTTTGGGAGGCTGAAGCAGGGGGATCACTTGAGGCCAGGAGGTCAAAGCTACTGTGAGCTATGATTGTACCACTGCACTCCAGCCTGGGTGACAGAGTGAGACTGTCTCAAAAAAAAAAAAGAAAAAAAAGGAAAAATTAAATATGCAGTTCCAGCCTCAAGGTGATTCAGGAGCTATCTCTTCCACAGCACCCATCTTTGAATCTAGAATGAATTCCTAAGCTCTGGTAGGTTTTGCATGGATCTTTTCAGGGCCCAATCACTGGGGCGTGTTCTACTTCTGCCATCTCTGAAACAACGTAACTCACCTCATCCTCACTCTGCTTAGTTCTTCCTCATTGGAATTGTTATTGCCCAAACTTACATAACCTATGAATTTGGCTAGGTGTTTACTGCTATTTTCTCCCTTTAGATTGGAGGCTCCTGGAGGACAGGAGTTTGTCTCCAGTCAGCAGGGACTCAGCTCCCCAGAGCCATTGATGGAGACAGAACAACCTGAGCCAGTCTCAAGCAGCTTCTGTGTCCAGGGGCCAAAGCTCTGCAAACAAAACCCATATCTCCATTTGGTGCTTCTTGGTGGTGGCAAAACTCAATCATCTAAATGCCAACTTACCGAGTAACGCCACCAAGAGAAGAATCACGACAATGCTGTTGGCGTTCTTCTCCTTGTAGAAGTAGAGCAGCAAGCAGAACAGAATGATCTCCACCAGCTGTGGAAGGCAGCGAGCAGGGGGTCAGTGGGGACCACAGAGGTAGGCGAGACCGGGAGACCCTGGTGGGCTGGGCCATCATCAGAGTTACAGGGTTGAAAGGGAATGACTGAGCTATGAGTCAGCATTTCCCAAACTACTGTTAGACATTCAGTGGAAAAGGGAAACACAGAGTGAATCTCTCTAATCCCTGGCTAGTACTGAGAAGGAATTCCCCGTTGTCCTGAGGCTGAAGCTTTGAGGGTGAGGTGCTGCCCTCATGTCCACTCTTTCTTGGAGGGCCAAGATTCATCAGGCTGAGAAGGTTTCTTCCCACTCCACTGCTCCATGGGTATCCCCATTAAAACAATGGGTCAGTCCAAGAGGGAGACACTTGTTCACCAAGCTCTTTGGTCAAGAATAAGAAGTCAGGTGCGGTGGCTCACTCCTGTAATCCTAGCACTTTGGGAGGCTGAGGCGGGCGGGTCACCTGAAGTCAGGAGTTTGAGACCAGCCTGGCCAACATGGTGAAACCTGGTCTCTACTAAAAATAGAAAAAACAAATTAGCTGGGCGTGGTGGCATTTGCCTGTAATCCCAGCTACCCAGGAGGCTGAGGCAGGAGAATTGCTGAGATCGTGCCACTGCATGCCAGCCTGGGAGACAAAGCGAGGCTCCATCTCAAAGAAAAAAAGAATATGAGTATATACTCCCTGTGCCCCCAGCCAAGCTTCCAGTGTGAGGTTTAACAGAATAGAATGAGGAAGGCATGTGGAGTCAGGGAGACCTGGGTTTGACCTTGGATCTGCCTCTAAACTAGTTGTGTGACCTTGGGTAAGTCACTTAACTTCTCTAAACCTTAGTTAACCCTGTGGGAAATAGAGATAAGAATTCTTTTTAAGGAGTCCATAATCACAGCTTACACTAAATGACGTCTCCTTGTATGCCAGGTAGTATTCTAAGCATTTTATCTACCTTAATCTCATGAAATCAGCACAAGAACTCTAGGAAGCAGGTACTACCACGAGCCCGTGCATGACACAGAGAAATTTAAACCTGGACAGTCTGGCTCCCAGGCCCATGCACTTTCCTGCTAGACTACACTGTCTGGAGATGGGCGGCCCAGTGCCTGCTGTTTAGAAGTGCTCTATCAGTAGAAACTTACCATTAGACGACGGCAAGTCCGAGTTTGAGAAGCTCCCCCTCCTCGCGTCGACAACTTGTCCTTGCCACCCCTTAAGAGCCCAGATATTTGCTAACACTTTCCCAAGAAGTTGAGCCAGCCCTAGCACCCAGTGCAACGAAAGCAGAAAACTTTGACAACAGCCTAGTCGCATTTGCCTACCCCAAACCCCTTATCAAAGCTGATTTAGTATAAAAAACAACACAGAAACATTAATGGGCATTTTGAAACATTTAAAACATTCCTTCTAATTAGAGACCACTAAAACACAGCTGCTTTCATTTCCCTCTGTTTCTTCTTTGTCTTTGTTCCAGGGAATCCATATTTTATCGAGTTGTCATTATAGTCAATGCGCAATTTTGGACTGGGCTGTTTTTAGTTACCATAAACAATCTTCATGTTGTGTGAAGTTGTCATAATTATCTTTAATTGCTGCAGAACACTTCATCAAGTGGATGTGCTGCCAGTCATTAACATTCCCAACCACTGTGCCTGCATTTGAGGGGCCCCAATCGTTCAGCCATTCTCCATGATGCTTTTTTTCTTTTTCTTTTTTTTTTGAGACGCGGTCTCACTGTGTCACTCAGGCTGGAGTGCAGTACTGTGATCATGGCTCACTGCAGCTTTGACCTCCAGGGCTCCAGCTATCCTCCCACCTTAACCTCCTTAGTAGCTGGTACTACAGGCACGCGCCAACACACCCAGCTAATTTTTAATTTTTCCTAATAGAGATGGGGTTTTGCCACATTGTCCACACTGGTCATTGTCCACACTTGAACACTGTCCAAGTTCCTAGGCTCAAGCAATTCTCCTGCCTCGGCCTCCCAAAGTGCTGGGATTACAGGCGTGAGCCACCACACGTGGCCCATTCTCCATGATTCTAAAATGAACGCGGGAATAGCACTGGATATTATATCATGAGATGGCTGTGCCTCCCAACAGTCCATGAGTTCTGTGGGCATGTCTCATTTATTTTTTATAACCATAGTGTCGAGCACACAGCAGACACTCAATAAATATTGACTGAATTTGGTTTGGCCAAATCTCTCCAGCTGGCAGCACTGCCTCCTGGTCATGATGAAGTAAGACAACAGAGTCATTCACTGAGCACCTACCACGTTCTGGGTGACTTAAATGCTACTTCCTGGATCTCCCAATAGCAATTCTAAGTCCAGAGATTCTTGCCATTTTACAGAGAGGGAAACAGAGAAGGAAAGCGACTTGGCTAAGGCCACACAGCACTTAGAGGATTGAAGCCCAAGACTTCCTGAGTGAAAGGCCTGTTCTGGGGTAAAGCTTTGCCCAAGGAGGCGGTCTTTTGCTCTGTCACCAACTACATGCTGGGGCTGGCTGCCAGTTGGGAAATGACACAGCCCCCATTTCAGGGGAAGTGATCCTCTGCCTTGTGGATAAACTGAGAAAAAAGGATGTTCCAGGGCCTCTAGACTCAGAGGAAAACAGTGAACACCTTTGTTGGCAGGCCACGGGGAAGGAAGATGGCACCTGAGGCCAGGCGGGCCCAGCCTTCAAATCCAACTCTGCTTTTATGGACTCTGAGCAGGTCAGCTAACCTCTTAGAGCCCTGGTTTTCTCATGCATAAAATAGGAAGAACATTTACTTTATAGGGTTAAGAGAATCTGAGATGATATATAAAAATGTATTTAGCACAGCGCAGGGCATGGAACAAGAACGTACCAATAGCTTTATCAAATACTTTAGATGTTTTCCTTAATCAGTTGATTTATAGACTTAAAATGGGATAGAACTGGGGCAGAGGACTGAGCTCTGGCAGAGGGGTTAGGAGACAAAGTTTCCCGTGTCTCCTGGGCTCCTACCAGCAGTGTGATACTGGGAAAAAAAATAAAATAACATTCTTAAATTGTTGACAGTTTTAACTTTTTCTTCCCCTTACCATCAAAGTTTGAAATGGTTACTGTAGACATTTTGGATAATTCAGAAAGATGAAGAGGAAATAAGAACTGAGTCATAACATTATCTCCCAGAGCCAACCACTGATGGAATTTGCTTTCCCATCCAGGCCTTCATAGATCTATTACATGACCATATCTATACCCACCTCTAAAAAACAAAACTGGCATCAGACTATATAATGGTTTTGATACTACTCAGGACATAAATACAACAAGCATTTCACCATGAACTGCATACTCTCCAGAAGCACGGTCTTTCATGCTGGTACAATGTGCCACAATTCACGGGACGCCCTATTGCTGGGTATTCATGTTTCTGGTTTCTAGGACTTGATCTCCCTCCTGCCATCTCAGGGGGAAGGACTGGAGGCTTCTCTTACCATGTACAAAAGGAAAGGCCAGCTCACGAGGTGCTTGGTGACATTCTCGCCCGTCATCTTCTCGTGACTGTTGGGTGCAAATGTCACCAGCAGGTAGGTACCCACGACAGCCAAACCGCAGCCAACAAAGGACAAGACGTAGCGCCCTGCGGGGAAGAGAGGCTGTCACGGACTCATTGTAACAACAAGCCCGAGATACAGTACACATTCTCAGCCACGAAAAAACAGGCTTCTCCTGCAACATACCATGACCTGATATTGTTTGTATTTTTGGTTTTTCTTTACTTTAAAAAATAAATGATCTTCCTTAATTTTGTTAAAAAAAAAAAAACATTTAATGTAAAAAAAAAAAAAAAAAAACTTTAATGAAGTATAACATGCATACAAAAAGTGCTTGAGGAATTCTCCCAAAGTGAACACACTCATGAAACCAGCTCCCAGATGGAGAAAGAGAACATGAGTCAGATCCTGAAATTTCTCATTTGTGGAACTGATCGCTCGACCCCACCCTCAGGGTAACACTATCTTGACCTGTAACAGCACTGATAGCTTTTCCTGGCTTTGTGCTTTATATGAATGGACCCATACAGTGTGATCTCTTTTGTATGTATCCACTCAACATGTTTCTGAGATCCATCTGTCTTGTGGGGCACGGTGGCGGTTCATTCGTTCTCACTGTGTACGGTGATCCACTGTGTAAATACAACACAATTTATCCATTCTACTGCTGGGGGGCATTTGAGGAGTCTCCAGCCTGGAGTTATAAAAAATTATGTTGCTGTGAACATTCTCGCACACGTCATTTGAGAAACACATGTATGCATTTCTGTTGAGTATAAAATGAGGGGTAGAATTCCTCCATAGGATATGTGGATGTTCAATTTGGTAGTTAGTGTCAAATGTTTTTCCCAAGTGGTTGTCACAATTTACACTCCCACCAGTAGAGCAAGAGAGTTCTAGTTACATTCTTGTCAACACTTACATTTTGTCTTCTTCATTTTAGCCATGATAGTATTGCACTGTGATTTTAATGCACATTTTATAGGTAACATTTTAAAACTAAAATCACTTTATGGGCAAATAAACCAAAAAAACAAATAAAACAAAACATAAAGGCCAACCTTCAGAGTTCAACATGTACCTTTTAAAAATTACCTCATCCTTTCCCAACTGGTTATGTAACCTAATGTCAAGGGAACTATATAATAACTATATAACTACTATCAATATTCTACTCCACAGACCTGTCAGAGACTGTTAGTGGTCCAGGTGGCATGGCTCTTGTCTCTTCCCTGGAGTCTTGTCACACTCCTATTGAACTCTGTAAGGTTGGTGAAAAGCCTCCAAGGTCCAGCCCAGCCCCAGGCAGCCAAAAAACAGCTGACAGTTCTAAGCCACACTTATGGTGACCACAGGCCTCTGGACTTTTCTGGGATAGAACTAACTTTGCCTATTTCATCCCACTGTCTAGAGAAAATGTGATTCTATGTTAAACGTCTTTTATCTTTATTCTTAGTACTAGGCCTCGTAAATGTAGGAGGTGTTCAAAAAACGGTTGTTCAATGGTTCAATGAATGAATAAGCCACAGTTAAGCTCAACAAAGTAAGTCTGTTATCTAAAGTTTTCTTCGGGCAGGGATGGGTCTTACTCATCTCTACACCTGCAGTGTCCAACACAGGTCTAGCACTGAGTGAATGTTTGCTGAATGTAATGGAACTCCAGGTAAGACAGCCATGTTCAGCTGTGCAGGTTGCTTACTGCACAAGGGCACCTGGCTGAATGGGTGAGATGGGCTGAAATCCAGCCCATGCTCTGCTCATCAAGGCTTGTGCCTACAAAACTACGAATACCCAGAGGGGCCTTCTTTTTCCAAGTCACATAGCGTACTGCTTGCACTAGCATGGCTCTCATCCTAGGACTACCTAGAGTATTCCCAAAGGGATGCAAACTTCTATACTGGTCTTAGAACCAGCGCTAACCCCCCGCCCCATCATTAAGACTACTGAAATTCAGTCTGTCGTTTGGTCTTCTTGGCAGTAGCTCCAAAGTCTCTACTTTTTTCTTTTGGCAAAGTTCTGCTTTTTTTTTTTCAGAGTAAAATTCTTTTCTTTTTGGGCCTCTTGGTCCCACCTTGATCTTATTCTATATCAGTGATGCAGAGTGGTCCCCAAACCTGGCTGTATATCCACAACATCTTGGAAATTTTCTCTCCCTGAAGTTCTGTTTTAAAATTTTTCAGACGTACATTAAAGTTCAAAGAGTTGTATAATGAGTACCCATAGTCCCAACAGCTAGATTCTAAATTGACCTTTCATACTTGTTTTCTCACATATCTATCCATCTCTGTATCCATGCATTAATCCATCTTATTTTTGAAGCATTTCAAAGCAACTTGCAGACATCAGTATACACTTCACCCTGGTGAGCTCTGTAAGAATGCCAATGCCCCGGCCCCAGCCCAGAGCTCGGAATCTCTGAGTACAGAGCTTGGGCCACCATCACCTCACTCCTCAATTCCTCAGTATGGCACATAAGGTCTACACATCAGCCAGTCCTCCACGTCTCCCTGATCTCACTCTCACTTTATTCATTACCCTCTGGCTACACAGCCTTACTGAGACTGGACAAACCAAGCTTGTTCCTGCCTCAGATCCTTGCACCTGTGGCTCCCAGTATGTGGAAAACCCTGCCCACAGACCTGGGGATGGAAATCGCCTTAGCATTAACTGGATCTGGGCTTAAAAATCATCTCCTTGTGTAAATTAGTTCAATGATTGTGGAAAACAGTGTGGTGATTCCTCAAAGTCCTAGAGGCAGAAATACCATTTGACCCAGCAATCCCATTACTGGGTATATACCCAAAGGAATATAAATTGTTCTATTATAAAGATACATGTGCACATATGTTCACTGCAGCACATTCACAATAGCAAAGACACAGAATCAACCTAAATGCCTATCAATGACAGACTGGATAAAGAAAATATGGTAATATACACCATGGAGTACTATGCAGCCAAAAAAAAAGAACAATATCATATCCTTTGCAGGGACATGGATGGAGCTGGAAGCCATTATTCTCAGCAAACTAATGCAGAATGGAAAACCAAATACTGCGTGTCCTCACTTGTAAGTGGGAGCTGAATGATGAGAACATATGGACACGTGGTCGGGGACCAACACACACTGGGGCCTGTTGGAGGGTGGGGGTTTGGGGGAGGGAGACCATTAGGAAGAATATCTAATGGATGCTGGCCTTAATACCTAGGTGATGGGATGATCTGTGCAGCAAACCACCATGGCACACGTTGCCCTATGTAACAAACCTGCACATCCTGCACATGTGCCCCTGAAATTAAAATAAAAACTGGGGGGAAAATCACCTCCTCAGAGAGTCTGACCCTGATCAGTCTAGAAAAGTGTTCCCATCTCCCCAGGCCCCAAAAGCATTCAATTTTCTCTGAAAAACTCACTATGACCTAAAATTATTTCATTTAGTTACTTGTTTATTGTTATCTCTTCCCTCCCCCAACACACACACACACACATACGACCATAATCTCTGTGGGCAGAAGCCCCATCTATCCTACTGCTGTGTCCCCAGCACCTATAACACAACATGGCACTCAGTAGGTGTTTTGGGGGGAACGCTTCTTCCCAACTCCTTGGGTTTCCATGTGGAGAGACCTCCATTAAAGTGACACTTCTGCCTCTTGCCCCGTTGGTCTACATTTCTCAACTTGGATGGAGCTAATCTACTTAAAAATTAAACACTGGGGCTTTGATCTTTTTTCTTCCTTCTCTGGCCCAAACTATGTGAAGCAATAATTCTTGCTAAGTGTCTCCACTCTGTAAACCCAAGTGTTTCTTGGGGGGACCCACCCAAGGTCTGACTGGGAGCTGGAGGGTCCTGTGGGGAGAGTGCAAGGACATTCCCTTGGCTGCTCACCTAAGCAGCTGCATGCTTTAATCTAGCTCACCTAAAATGCCCTAATCTAGCTTATATTAGGAGTAAAGCATGACTTCTGATCGCCTGTGTTTGACTCCCATTGCTTTAGAACTTGGTCAGGGAGACAGGGTTTCTTTTATTGGGCCTCTTAAAACCCCAATAATAGATGCTGAAAATTGATCCAATGGGGTGGATAAAAGTCCATTTTCAAAAGCTTCACCGATGATTCTGATGTGTTTCCAGGCTTGAGAACCCCTGATTAAAAACTCCAGCTTTCAGGAGCCTGTTGAGGGCAGAACATAGAACCACAGAGGACAGCAGAAGGCAGATAATCTCTGAATTAGAGTGAACTGGTTTTACAATTTAAAAAAAAAGCATTCATATAAAATTAAGGACACAGTTCAAATCCCTGAACTTACTCAGAAAGTCTTTCGGTTTCCACTTTTCCTTGATGAATATGATTCCTATGATGGCACTAGCTGAAAAATGAAGCACAATGAAAAGGGAATTGAGGCTGCCGTCAGTGAAAGGGCATCCCTTCGCCCAGGCCCTCTGGGTGGCTCCTTTGCACTGGAACTTGGTACTTCCTAACCTGTCACTCACACTGCCAAGAGCTTGGTTCCTGTGTGATTCCATCTAGGAAAGGGAGGCTCAGAGAGGAGCCTTCCTTCCTGAGGATTTCCTACAAGGCCAGAAGCATTGAGTACCTGCTGTGTGACAGGCGATTTACACAAGTTATTTCTGGCATGTTCACCCTTGGGGGTGGGTACTCTCATTATTCCTGTTTGACAAATGGGGACACTGAAGCTGAGAGAGGTAAAGGGCCCACTCAAGATCATGAAGGTGGTAGGTGAAGGCAAGACTTGAACCCAGGACTGCAGGAGGCTCTTACTTCTTCTACCGTAACACCCACCTCTGACATTTCCCCGGCTCTTTCCTCTTCCTGGTTCTTCCATGTTCACAGATGTACTCAAACACCCTTGGGACTGCCCAAAAGAATAGGGCTGGCAGTCACTGTGAACAGACCTGGATCACTCACTACCCTAGTTCTGCCTCTTCCGGCTCTGTGTCCTTGGATATGTCACTTCACCTGAGTCTCAGTTCTCTAATCTATGAAATATGGTGTTAGATCCAGCTGGCACCAGCTCATAGAATGTTAAATATTTTGTTAAACATTCAGAAAACCATCCGCAGTTTGAAATCAGCCACAGTAGGAGTAATAATGTCTATACCATATAAACTGGCAAGTGCTACAAATCAGGTCTTCCTTTTCTCCTTTCCACCTTTCCATCCCTTTTCTCCATCTCTCCCTCTCCTCTTCTTTTTCTTCTCCTTTGTCTCTCTGAGAGGTGGTTTACCAGCATACCATTGAAAATTACTTTTCTGAATGATAGGGGTAATTCAATGATATATGTAAGTCATTTGGCACACAGTCAATCTCAATAACTAAGCTAGTATTATTACTAAAAGTACCTGGAGCAGTGATGGTTAAGTCATAGATATCCAATAAGTGATAATCATTATTATTTTTAATATTACTCCTCACTGGATGACTTCAGAAGCTCTAGGGCCCCTTAATTCCCAGTGGCTGATATCTGAAGTTTTATCATTATAACTTGGCCTCTTTAAAAAAATAAAAGAATTTGGTTATTTGAACCTTATTAAAATTCAAAGACTAATATTTAAAGCACCAGTCACTTAGATACTTATTTCTCATTGGGAAAAAGGTTTGGGAGCCCTCTGGAGATACCTGCAGTGGGCAGAGCAGAGTGATAAGGCTACAGGTATGATCACATAGAGGGGCTGGGGAGTAACATAACAGAAACACAGAAAATGGTCCGGAAGTAAGACAATAGGGACAGGCTGAGACTCTGGCAAACTACTTGCCTCAGCTAAAGACATTCAAATTACATTAAAAAAATACTGTGTGGGAAAAAACACATGCCATGTCTGAGGACCTCATTGACTTTGTAAGCTGTCAGTTCACCAACCCTGGTTAGAAAAAACAGGGCCTTATGACAGGATCAGGGAAAGTAAATAGGTTTCTGCTCCTTTGCCAACTCCTGGTGATTGGTAGTGACTGTTGGAAACACTGAGAATTCTGAGGCCCCATCTCTGCTCTCTGGGAGGGAGTGCCATGATTGATTAATGATCTCTGCCTTGAGCACAGGAAGGGAGGGGCACATAGTTACCATGCATCTGCCATCCCTTGTATAGAAGAGAACCTCTTAACTCAAGGAGGAATAAGACCCAAAATATGACTTTCCCCTTTAAGAGCAGAGGAGAGCATCTGGGCAGAGTAGTGCTTGCCAGTAAAATAGAAAGAAATATTTCAAAGCAAGTTCATTGTCCTGGCTGCTATGCATACAAAAAAGCTATTGTTCACTAATCTACTAACATCTTTTCTTTAAGAAGAAATTCTTTTTTTTCTAATTTTGTTTTGCTTGTGTTCTCATGAACATTAAAGCTCCCTTGTCTTTTAGTTGGTTCAAAAGTTCTGATACACTGGTTCAGTGATTATGGAAATCATAGAAAGCCGGCAGATGAGAAAGTTAATGGCCAGGTGCAGTGGCTTACGATTGTAGTACCAGCACTTTGGGAGGAAAGGCAGGCAGATAGTTTGAGCTCAAGAATTTGAGACCAGCCTGGCCTGGCCCCAAACCCTACAAAAGCTTAATTTGTGTTTGTGCAATCAAAGCTCACTGCAGCCTCAAACTCTAGACTTAAGAGATCCTCCTGTTTCTGTTTCCCAAGTAGCTAGGGCCACAGGTGCACACCACCACGCCCAGCTAATTGTTTTTCTTTCTTTCTTTTTTTTTTTTTTTTTGTAGAGATGGGGTCTCTCCATGTTGCCCCAGCTGGTCTCAAACTCCTGGCCTCAAGTGATCCTCACACTTCAGCCTCCCAAGTAGCTGGGATTATAGGTACAAGCCACTGCACCCAGTGACAAACTTAATGTATCTTGACGGTGAAAAGATACAGGGGTTAAGGTTTATCTTCCTTCTTCTTTTAGAAATAAAAAGCAATCCTAATAAACTTTCTGAATCTTAAACAGATCCTGGAGCCACACAGCCCAGTTCATATCCCAGCCCTGTTACTCACTAGTGTCATTTGGGGAAAGTAATTTCATTACCCTGTGCCTTAGTTTCCTCATCTGTTAAATGGGGATAACAACACCACCTTCCTCAACAGGTGGCTGGAAGATTAGCAGAATTAATATCTGTAAGCACTTACAGGGCCTGGTGTGTCTGAAGTCCTTTGTATTAGGTTATTACTATCCAAGCTAAAGCTGGTTTGTTCAATGGACACCTTTGATCCTGGCAGTGGCACTCTGGTCACACAGCTGGAAGCACCCCAGGGGAGGGTGGGGCAGCCCTGGTCTTACCTATCATGGAGACTGCGCTGAGGGGCACGATGAGTGACAGCGGTGCGAAAGCGTAGGAGGCGAACACACCCAGCTCACCCAGAAGCATCAGGAACAGGCCCAGCCACCATGTCTTGGTCTTGAAATAGGCCCGGGGATCCTTGCAGCCTGCCAGGCGGATGTGGCAGTACTTCTAGAAACCCAAGAAATAATGTAATTTGCTCATATGTTTGGGGGAAAAAATGCTATGATGTAGTTACCCTAAATCTACCCCTGACTTGAAAATAAATTGGGAAGACTTGTCAGGTTCTTGTGGAGTGCTGACTCACAGAAGAGTAAAACAGTAGGGATCTAAATACTAGACGGTTATTCTAGGACAGTAGTACTCCAACAGGCTGGGAATCCTTATAGGCCCCTGGGAAGCTCTGACAAAATACCCGCCTGGGCCTCATCCTGAGTCAGTCCCAGAGAGGTGTGGGTAAGCCTGAGAACAGGCATTTCTAATGCACGTCACAGGCAATGTGCAGTCTCAGGGTGGGAGCCACAGTCTAAGGATCCCCCGTGGCCTGGCCCTTGGGTCGACCTCCTCCCTTTCTCTGCAGTTTCCAGGATTCCTCATGTTTGGATGCCCAAGTGTACGGCACACTCCTTCCTGTCTACATGGCAGCAGCTCTCACTGGGCAGTTGTGTGGGTATCAGTGGACCTTGCTCTCCCTGGGGTGGTTACGTGGCTCAAGTATGATCAATATTCTTTTTTGGAGAAATGTGAACCTGTGACATGGAAACTGAGGTGGTAACTAACAGGCTAGAAAGTCACATTGACTTAAAGGACCAAGTCTGCCATTTGGGGAGGATCATGATGTGGGCTGCCCAGAGGCAGATAAATAACCAGAGATGCTGCCCTGGAGAAAGAAGCGAATGAATCATTCAAGTAGCTAAGAGACCACATGGTCTCAGCGACACATGGAAACATACACACCCCAGAGCTGAGATGCATAGGGTACAGGTGTGATCCCATGCGTGTGCCCACAGGGATCACAGTCTCCTGCCTGCTCCAGGGCCAGGGAGAGCAGCCCACTGCAGGCAGAAGCCGGCCAGTGTGCTGTGGGATTCATCCTGTTAGCAGGTATCAAGTCTTATTTGGGTTTCCCAGAAGCAGTCCCTGAGACAAGAACGTGGGAGCAGGTAGTCTGTATGAGATGATTCCAGGGAGCTCAAGTAAGGGAGGGGGAAAGTGAGGCAGGGAACGGAGATGAAAGGTGGTTCATGAGCGAATTAGTCCCGTGGGCAACTGGGGCTCAGTCCCACAGGGGACCCTCTGAAAAACCCTGTGAATCTCACCTTAGAATCATCCTAGCAGAGGATAAGAGCCTGGGCCTTTTATTCCCTGCCTCCCACCCCTCCTGGCAGAAGGCAGCCTCCAGGGGCATTAACTGTCCCACTCCCCCAGTGCAAACCCCAGTTGTGCCTGCATGCCAGTAGCACCAGCTCCCTGGTGCCCCCATGAGAAGCTCATTAGCTATCAACTTGCTCCACACCACAGCTGCTTGTGAACTCAGACAGGCCAAGGGGACCTGGAGGTCAGTAGGGGGGTCCCCAGCAGCTATACAGGGCATCCCAGAGGCTTGTAAGTAATGAACAATGCTGTAATTCGAGTTGAGTGTGACAAAACTATGGTAATTCCAGCAGCTATGTGGCAAGGCAAAGAGAGGATGATACCAGAGCCAGGGAAGCTAGCAGGAGGTCACTGCAAAGCCCAAGGAGAGATGGTGAGGACCTGGCTAGGAGAGTGAGGGCAGGATGGAGTGGGGCCACCAAATCAAGAGAAATCCTGGAACGGCCCACAAGGTATTGTCCCAGGTGCAGCCCAGGGATAGAGTAGGCAAGGCCCTGCAGAAAGGAGGCAGCTGGACCTGGATAAGACACCCTGACTTATCTGCTGTGTCTCTGCCCCCAGACAGTGCTGGTGACTGAAACTTACCTGGAGGTTAAGTGCAATGCTGACCACAAGGTGCCCAAAGATCGCCAAGAGGGCGCCGATCAGGTTTTCCTGTAAGGAAAGTTCACAGGAGTAGACATGATTTGGGCACAAGCCAGGGGGCCCCAGGACACTTTTGACACTCAACCATTTGCTGCCCCAAAACAAAACCAGAAAAACAGTATCAGTGACAAAGCCACATTCCAGACCCACAACTGGAATTTTACTACTCCAGGTTAATCTGGCTGCTTTGCTAGTTTATAAAACGCTGTCCCGAATTGGATACTTTGGTGGCCCAATCACACTGACCTGACAAGGTCGAAACCTGCTGTGCTATTCCCTTTAAAGTATTAACTTGCCGGCCGGACACGGTGGCTCACATCTGTAATCCCAGCACTTTGGGAGGCCAAGGCAGGTGGATCACGAGGTCAGGAGATCGAGACCATCCTGGCTAACACGGTGAAACCCCGTCTCTACTAAAAATACAAAAAATTAGCCGGGCGTGGTGGCGGGTGCCTGTAGTCCCAGCTACTCGGGGGGCTGAGGCAAGAGAATGGCGTGAACCCAGGAGAGCTTGCAGTGAGCCGAGATGCGCCACTGCACTCCAGCCTGGGTGACAGAGCTAGACTCCGTCTCAAAAAAAAAATAAAAGTATTAACTTGCCATCAACTTGTGCAGAAAAGCAACATTCCAAAATCAGAATTTACAAGAGAAATACAGGCCAGAGAATACTTTTTGCTATCTTGTCAACAGAGTCTTCAATTTCCCAGAGGGATTTCAATGAAACTCTTTTAACTGGCTCACTTGCTTAGGGCATTTTCAATTATTCAATTTATAAAAAGTTAATTTACATCACCTATGAGTTAGGTTCAGACTTCCTGGCATGGAATTTTTTACTTTATAAAATGAGTACCAAACACATATTCATTGTAGAGTAATTAGGAAATACATATAGATAATAATAAATTAGACAAGGTAGCATGAGAAAAAAATGAAAAATAAAAATAACAATAACACCAAAACCATAATAGAAAAGTCACCTTTAATTCTATAACCCAGAGATAATGACTATAAACATTTTGGTTCTTATTCCTGCAAACATTTTCCTGTCCATAAATTTACATATCAATGGAAATGTTAATGTACTTTATAAAAATAAGATTACCATCTGTTTTATAATCTGTTTTTTTATTTAGCATATTATGAACACATTTCCCTGTCAGGCATACCTAATTTGTCATTTTTATTAAATGTCAAATAACTCATTATTTTTGGATGTGTCATGTTTTATATCATAGCTTTGCTATTACTGGATATTTAGGTTGTTTCCTTTATTATTAATTTTTCATTTAATTTTACTGTAGACTCAGGGGGTACATATGCAGGTGTGTTACATGGGTATATTGTGTAATGCTGAGGTTTGAGTTTCTAGTGAACCCATCACCCAAATAAGCGAACACAGTACCCAATCGGTAATTTTTCAACTCTCGCCCTCACCCCAACCCTTCCCCGTTTTGGAGTCCCCCGTGTCTATTATGTTTCCTTTTTAAAAAACAATGCTGTGATTGAAGAGCCTAGTGCACACATTTTTGTGCATTTGTCTGGATTAGTCCCTTGGGACAAATTCTTATAAGTGGAATTGCTGGGCCAAAGTGTACTAGCATTTAAACCACACTATAGTGAGTCCCCAGTACACCCTTCAGCCTTATTCCACCACTGGACACCAAGGAATGCTCTATGCTGGCCATTGCTGCATCCTCCTTCCCAGCATGTTCTCTTCCCAACCCCAGCTGGCTCCCCTCCCTGGTGAAATCCTGCCCATTCTTCAAGGCATGGGACAGGCCTTAGGGAATCGGCAGTTAACAAGACAAACAGTCCTCCCTGTCATATGTTCAGTCCATCTGGAAAGACAGATAACTAGCAAGCTACCCCGCAGTGGCCA
This sequence comes from Macaca thibetana thibetana, assembly GCF_024542745.1. Lineage (NCBI taxonomy): Eukaryota > Metazoa > Chordata > Mammalia > Primates > Cercopithecidae > Macaca > Macaca thibetana. The sequence goes on along the minus strand of NC_065578.1, from coordinate 23,359,362 downwards.
GAGCTGGCCAAGGCTTCCTCCTCAGGACAGAGTCAGCAGTAATAGTGAAGTCAATCCTCCCTCGAAGCTTCCCTCTCCTAGATCGCGGGGCTTAGAGAGCTGAGGGCAGGTCTTCCCTGAGAAGGGGCAGTTGGCCAGGGACAGGCGAGGGCAGGAGGACTGAGAGGGAGGCCCACAATTGAAATCACCATGGACAGTTGTCCTGAACTTCTCTCCCAACAAGGCTCAGGGCTGCCACAGAAGGGAAAAACGTGAAGCCAGGGGACTCCAGTCTAGTCCCAGCTCTGCCATCATGACCTCACCACATCTGAGATGTGTCCCCCACGTGGAAAAGGTCAGAGCTGGGAACTGATTCTGACTCATCTGATGAGCAGCAAGATGGAATAAAGCCACCTGCAGGTGGAACACGTCCTTCCTGTAGGATCACAGGATCTCAGAGCTAAAAGGCTTGCTGGAGACCTGCCCAGCCAGGGTTTCCCCAGCCGAGTTCCCAGAGATGCTAATGGGGTTCCAAGGCAAGCAAAGCACCATGTAGTTAAAGGCAATGCATCCTCTACCCACTGCTGGGAGGCCCCCAGAGCATGTTAGAGGCTCTCAGAGGAGTTTCTCCTTGTCTCACTCAGGTTCTCAAACTCATTTGGCTCTAGAACTCTTAACTTGGAATCCAGCCATGGGTGTCTGGAGTAAGTATCTATGACTCTCACTTGACTAACATTTTAATCCTTTCCTTTTCTTCTGATAAAGGGCACCCTGATTTTGCTGGGGAGGACTCTTCTCCACCCCCTCCCCATTGGACACAGTCTTATTGGAACTGTCATTCCCAGTGCTCCATCTTCCCTAGACACCATGGCCCAAGTGTGACCCAAGCCAGGCAGGCCAGAATCTCTTTCTCTGGGATCCAGATCTTGGACTGAGAAACACAAAGGCTGAAGAAAGGCTGGCTCCCTTCAGCCCAAGGTGAGGCCCGAACAAATCATTAGTTGCTGCTCCTCAGGACCCTGGAGCCATCCTTGCTCTGGACCTTCCTGAAGCCAGGAACAGTCCGGTCTCTTGCTTAAGAACTTGTTTCTGTTACTTGCAACTAAAAAGCTCAACAGAATCAACACTTTGGGGAAAAGCAGTTTGGGACATATTTATTATTAGTCCAACTTCTCATAAACATGAGTGAGGTTTTTTCTTCCCCTTTCTTAGAGGCATGGCTTTGGTGGACAAAAAAGGCAATCTGCTTTTCTTTTGTAAAAAGAAATATGTTATTCAAATTTAGTTTTTTGAAATAAAACCTTACCACAGAACTAATTATTATAAATCTAACAAATTATATTTACAAATATAATGACTCTTAGTTTCAATATTTTAATGCTCCTTGCACACAAAAAAATTAGCTTATAACTTTCCATTTAAAAAGTCAATTATAGAACATCTGCTTCTGGTAAGATAGAGTAGATGCACTTTTCCCTATTCTTCCTGCTATGTACAACTAAAACCCTGGTCATCACATATAAGACAAACATAAGGCCAGGCATGGTGGCTCACGCCTGTAATCCCAGCACTTTGGGAGGCCGAGGCGGGTGGATCACCTGAGGTCAGGAGTTCCAGACCAGTCTGGCCAACTTGGTGAAACTCCATCTCTACTAAAAAAAAAAACCACAAAAATTATCTGGGTGTGGTGGTGGGTGCCTATAATCCCAGCTACTCAGGAGGCTGAGGCAGGAGAATCACTTGAACCCAGGAGGCGGAGGTTACAGTGAGCCGAGATCGTGCCATTACACTCCAGCCTGGGTGACAACAGCGAAACTCTGTCTCAAAAAAAAAAAAAAAAAAAAAAAAAAAGACAATTCTGAAGGCAGAGAGAAGAAGGCAGACAAGCTAGAAAAGAATGGCATATGGTGAGCTTCTTGAGTATTCTCTATTCTTTTTGCCTCATACATCCCAAACTTGTAGATGAAGCAGCCAGCACTCTGGAAATACCAACAGGGGCGGAGCAGGGAAAACAAAAGCCGCAAGAAAAGCCTCCTCTCACTACCAAAGGACAAGCTGATGGGAAGCTTGGCAAGAAAAACACTTTTAGACAATAACCTCCAAACTCCAAACACCACAAGGAACAAGGTACCTGTATGTCTGAATGTTTGAGCCAGCTATCCCCTAAGTTTATATGTTGAAGTCCTAACCCCTAAGGGGATGATATTAGGAGGTGGTGTCTTTGGGAAGTGACTAGGTCATGCAGAGGAGCCCTCATGAATGGGATTAGTGTTCTTAAAAAAGAGGCCCAAGAGAGGCTGCTCGCCCCTTCCATCACGCGAGGACACAGGGAGGAGGTGCCATCTATGAGATGGCAGGCCCTCACCAGACACCCAATCTGCTGGTGCCTTGATCGTGGACTTCCCAGCTTTCAGAACTGTGAGAAATACATTTCTGTTGTTATAAGCTACCCAGTTTATGGCATTTTGTTACAGCAGCCCAAATGAACTAAGTCAGCCCCCCAACTCCCCTGCTGGGACTATCAGGAAAGGCTAAGTAGGGAGCCAGTCCTCCTCCCCATGGTGTCAACGGAGAGCACACAGAGAGCCTAGACTTCTACCTTTGATGCAGAAAAGCTTTAAATTTTGATGAAGTCTAACCTATCTATTGTTTTCTTTTGTTGTTTATGCTTTTGGTGTCATATTTTGTGACAATAATAGCATCATGGGTGGGGGAGAGAGATGGAGCTATATAGGTGCGACATTTCATGTACTACTAAAATTAAGTTGGTGTTAATCTGAACTAGATTGTTATAAGTTAAGGTGTTAATTGTCATCCTCAGCACAATCACTAAAATGATAACTCAAAATACATAGTAAAAGAAATGACAAGGGAATTAAAATGGTACACTACAAAATATATGGATTTAACACAAAAGAAGGCAGCAACGAAGGAACTGAACTAAAAGGGACAAAAACTGTTGCCTGATTTAAATGAACACCTTTATTTCCTTCTAAGAATTTTATAGTTTTAGCTCTTATATTTAGCTCTCCAATCCATTTTGAGTTAATTTTTATGCATGGTGTGAGGTGGGAATCCAATTTCATTCACTCTTTTACATGTGGCTATCCAGTTATCCCTGCACTATTTGTTAGCATCTTTGTTGAAATCAATTGATCATAGATGTATGGGTTAATTTCTGGACTCTGAATTCTATCCCATTGATTTATTTGTCTGTCTTTATGCCAGTACTATATTGTTTTGACTACTGTAGTTTTGTAGTAAGTTTTGAAATCAGAAGTGTGAGTTCTTCAACTTTATTCTTCTTCCTCCAAGATTGTTTTGGCTATTTTGGGTCCCCTGGATTTCCATATGGATTTTAGGATCAGCTTGTCTCAAGGTAGTTCCTACAATTTCCCTTGGATTTTTTTCATTGACTTGTTGGTTATTTAGGAGGATGTTGTTAAATTTATACATATTTGTGAACTTCCCACTTTGTTTTTGTGAATTTCCTTTTGTGATTGATTTTTAATTTCATTCCATTGTGATCAGAAAACATACTTCGTATAATTTCAATCTTTTAAATGTAATGAGACTTGTTTTCTGTCCTAATATGTGCTCTATCCCAGAAAATTTGTATTTTGCTTTTGTTGAGTGGAATATTCTATGGATTTCTGTCAGTTCTAGTTGCTTAACAGTGTTGTTCAAGTCTTCTATTTCCTTGCTGATCTCCTAATTATTCTATCCATTAGTAAAAGTGGTGTATTCGCTATTCAAGTCTTTGGCTATTATTGTCTATTTCTTCCTTTGATTCTGTCAGTTTTTGCTTCATGTATTTTGGGGCTCTGTAGGTGCATATATTTTACAATTGTTACATCTTCTTGATGAATTTACCCCTTCATCATAATATAATGTCCTTCTTTGTACCTTGTAACAATTTTATCTTCAAGTCTATTTTGTTTAATATTAGTACAGCCACTCCAGCTCTCCTTTGGTTATTGTTTACATAGAATATCTTCTTCTTTTTTACTTTCAATCTATTTGTGCCTTTGAATTTAAAGACAATCTTTTGTAGCACATACTTGAATGTTTTAAAATATATATTCTGCCAATCTCTGCCTTTTACTTGGAGAGTTTAACCCACTTACATTTAATAATAATTAGTGATAAGAAAGGACTTCTGTCATTTTGCCATTTGTTTTCTATAGTCTCTTTTTGTTCCTCAATTCCTCCATTACTGCCCTCTTTTGTGGTAGATATGTTTTCTAGTGTACCACTTTAATTCCCTTGTCATTTATTTTGCTATATATTTATTTTCTTAATGGTTGTGCTGAGGATTATAATTAACACCTTAATTTGTAACAATCTAGTTCAGATTAATAGCAACTTAATTTTAGTGTTATACAAATCTTTGCTCCTATATTGTTCCATCTCTCTCCCCCACCCATTATGCTATTATTGTCACAGATTTCTTAATTCCTTTTAAAACTTAATCATCTGATATGGGTAGACGGAATTCTGCCTTCCTTTCATTTAGAAATGATATCTAATTGGAGTCTCCATGTCTCTCTTTTCTTTCCCAATCAATAGAAGGAACTCAGTTTATGTTTCCTGAATACATGACTTAATCTAAGCACAAATCAATGGCAATAATTGAGAGAGTGCTGAGAAAAAGGTGGAATGTCAAAGGAGGAATTTACTCTGGGCACCAGACTCGAACTACTTGGCTTAATATTATGTAGCAAAGGCAGTATGGAAGGACCACAGCTAAAATTTAGGCTCTCAGACTTTCAGCCCGAGTTTTTTTTACAGGCCTGGCCTGCTCTTCCAACCTTCACATGGCACCCGGCCTAAGGCAGAGCATACCCAACCCCCTCAACCAACATTTGTGGCTGAAGAGGACTGCAGAAGGCAACCTACAACGTACAGTATTTTGTGGAAACTAAGAGGACATCATAATCCTGAGGAATTGCTCCAGCACAATAAGTGTGTGGAGTGTGGTTATTCAGAGGTCAGGCTCTAGAGTCAGGCAGACCTCACCTTGAATCCAGCCTCTGTCCTTCATGACACTGTGACTTGGACATACCTTTGGGCATTTGTTTCCTCAACTGTAAAATGGAGTTATTAAGGATACTTACTCCTCAGGGCAGTTGCAAGAATGAAACAAGATAAACCCATGGAAGTAACAAAGCATGATTCCTAGCACAAGTCAGAGGGCTTACGGATACAGATTTCTTTACTATGGGGCTTCTCAGAGCCTTCGATAAATACCTTCAATAAATATTAGCTATCATAGTTAGATTCAAACATCATTAAACAATAGGGCATCGTGAGAACCTCCTACGTGTTAGGCACATGCCAGTGGGAGGTGATCGGGTTTACTAGAGAGAGCTCAGCCTTTGGAAACTGACAGACTAGGCTTGTTGTAAAGATTAGAAATCATGACAACAATGATAATGATAAACTAACATTTATCAAGCACTTACTATGTGCCAAGTATTACTCTACGTACTTCAAACATACTAACTCATTTAATCCTCATAACAACCTTTTAAAGCAGGTACTATTATCATCTAATTTTCCTCAGTGAGGAAGCTGAGGCACAGCGGATAAGAGATAGCTAGTAAGTGGCTGAAGAAGGATGGGAACCCAGGTAGTCTGACACCAGAGCCCATGCTCATAATTATTATGTCAAACTATGTAATATATAAAGCTCTATAACAGGCCTGGAACAGGGTAGGTATTGAATAAATAGTAACTGTTGTTGGGAGCTGGTGAATTGGTTCTTGACCCAGTGACTCCCAGGCTAGTACAGAATACAGACACTTAAAATATTACAATCTGGCTGGGCGTGGTGGCTCATACCTGTAATCCCAGCACTTTGGGAGGTTGAGGTGGGCAGATCACTTGAGGTTGGGAGTTTGAGACCAGCCTGACCAACATAGAGAAACCCCGTCTCTACTAAAAATACAAAATTAGCCGGGCGTGGTGGTGTACGCCTGTAATCCCAGCTACTCGGGAGGTTGAGGCAGGAGAATCGCTTGAACCTGGGAGGCGGAGGTTGCAGTGAGCCGAGATTGTGCCATTGCACTCCAGCCTAGGCAACAAGAGTGGAACTCCATCTCAAAAAAAAAAATTACAATCTATTAGAGATGGGCACAGGAAGTACAGAGAAGGGAAGAATGGCACTACAGTCATTTGTTCCTTCAGTGCCTAGTTTGTGCCATGCCCTGTCCTTGTCATCACGTAACATACATTGAACTGACTATGTAATCACATTGTGGTTAGTGCTACACAGGAGAGGCACAGGGTACGCTACATGACAGGGACCTGACCTAGTGTTTGTATTGGGGGGTGGTCAAGAAAGGCATCCCTGAAGAATGATTTCTGAAGGGAGGCCTGAAGACCTGGAGTGGTAGGGGTGGGATGGAGAAAGCCATTCCACAACGCATAGGAAGCTCCTGAGGTGGGAACAAGCAAGGGAGGGAGAGAAAGATGGCTGGTGTAAGGGGAAAAGACTCAGGGAAAAATGGGATTGGGGAACTGATTAAAGGGAGCCCCCTTTAATCCAGTTTTAAAAGGGGTCCAGGGAAGATGGAAAGAAACCAGAGAAGCCCTATTCCAAGACATTGGACCTGGACCTGGGCTTAGAGAGGACAGGGAGGCTCTGAGTGATGTTATTAGGACTATGTTTCTAAAAGAGAAATCATTTCACTTGAACCCTTAGAGGTCATAAAATAAAAAAATGAATAAAATAGAAATCAGGGTTGCAAGGACTAGAAGGCCATCTTCTTTGGACTGAGGCCAGAGATTTTCTTCCACGAGGTGATGCTGACAGTTTTAAGGGACTTGATCACCTATCTTCATGTCCCTCCATGTTCTTTGCTAGCTTTTCGTTATGTTCCGCTTTCTCATTTCACCCTTCACAGCAGCTTTTTCCCATTTGATCAAAGAGAGGCTTGTCCTTCGTTTACCTTAGAATCTGACTCTGGTACATTGCCAAGTTGTAAAACCACCAGGAAATCAAGGGGAATTCTGAAATTTTGTTTCCCACGTTTCTTTGGTGATAATCAAGATGCTGTAACACCCATTCCAAGAATGACTTTTCTTCCTTCTGTCATCCATATTCCTGTTAAGGCATGACACTGGAATAGGATAGTTTGGCCCTTGTTGGAATATTCTTAAGCCAGAGTCTGGTTTGGCCGATGTTTGGACAATAAGGACTAGCTTTGTTAATTAGGTTATATTCCAGATCTGTTACATAGATTGAATGAGCTAAATTTGCTGCTCTAAGCTTTGACAAAAATATATTCAAAGTTTGTTATAAAATAAAATCATTTATACTTGAAATATATGTACAAATACTTATATACTATACTACATAATAAATGTAAAAATATATGTGCATTAAAGTATAGCATAAGCAAAGGTATAGTAAAAATAATATTTCAATTTCCCTGACCCGTTCTAGATATATCAGGTTAACACAAGGTGTCTTTAGGTGAAAAAAGTTACAGGCATAATTGATAAGCCCTTTTGGTAAACTTCACAGAAATTGTGAAAGCAAAACAAATCTTGTTGTAAATTAGGTGCATCCAGTACTTTGCTTTGAACAAAAATGAAGGTGGCTCTAATCATATTGTTAGCTGATGAAAATAGTTTATCATAACGTGATTTTTAGCATGTAACTTGGAAAGACTTTAAAGAATTTAGTGATACTGGAGCCTAGCGTGGTGGCTCATGCCTGTAATCCCAGCACTTTGGGAGGCCGAGGCGGGTGGATCACTTGAGGTCAGGAGTTCAGGACCAGCCTGGCCAACATGGTGAAACCCCGTCTCTAGCAAAAATACAAAAATTAGCCAGGTGTGATGGCTGGCACCTGTAATCCTAGCTACTTGGGAGGCTGAGGCAGGAGAATCACTTGAACCTGGGAGGCGGAGGTTGCAATGAGCCAAGATCGCGCCACTGCACTCCAGCCTGGGCAACAAGAGTGAGACTCTGTCTCAAAAAAAAAGAAAAAAAAAAAAGAATTTAGTGATACTGCTATACCAACACTCCTTCCATTCTAGGTACTTATACTAATGTGAATAAAGTTCTTAGCACTTTAGCTATGGGAACCAAAACTTGCAATAGAATGGATGCTAAACTCTACCTCATTCTAGCAATCAGTAATATTTATCTTGAATACAGAAATTAATTTTTAAAGAAAGCCTCATTCTTCTCATTCAGATATTCATTTCTAATACACTGGTTTTTTTGCTTAATAATCATTGTAAAACTTTATACTGCATTAACAGCTTTCAGTCAATCATACCAATAAAAAACTCTTCTGATCAAATCAACACTTATGAACTTTATATCCAAGGAAATTTTAATAAATGAAATTTCACTACCTATTCTACATCTTTCTTATACAGAAGTATGAAAAATTTTTCACTGGGAGGCCATCAGACTGAGACAGCTGTAGGGCCTTGGGTTCCTATGTAAGCAAACTGAATTTCAATGTAACCAGTAAAATGAAACTTAAGCATAACCAATCAAAGCATCAACTAACCTCTAACCTGATAGGGACTTTCCTCCAATCAGACCCAAATAAGGCAAGCACCTATCTGTAGCCAATCAAGCCATTTCTTTGCTTTGCTTCTGCACTCAACCTATAAAAGCCTGCTGCTCAGGCCACTAAAGCAGAGTTCTCTGAACCTCTCTTCTGGTTCTGAGTGCCTGCCTGATTCATGAATCATTCTTAGCTCAAATAACTCTGTTACATTTCATTTGTCCAAAGTTTTCCTTTTAATGGAAGTATGGGAGGAGTCCACAAAACTTTCAAGTATTAAAATACACAATTTTGGAATAAAATTCTGAGGGAAATAGAATGGAAATACAAATTCAAGGAGAAAAGGGAATGATGTAAAATTTCCAACACTTAAAGAACAGCTTATATATTTTTCAGAAGGCTGATAGTGGGTACTGAATGGTCTTTATACCAAGGGCTTCAGTTAAGAGTATCTAACAGTTTTAAAAAATACCAATGTTTACATTTGGCAGAAACGGTTCAATCCATTCTCCTGCCTCAGACTCCTGAGTAGCTGGGACTACAGGCATGTGCCACCACGCTCAGCTAATTTTTTTTGCATTTTTAGTAGAGATGGGGTTTCTCCATGTTGGCCAGGCTGGTCTCAAACTCCTGACCTCAGGTGATCTGCCTGCCTCGGCCTCCCAAAGTGCCGGGATTACAGGCATGAGCCACCAAGCCCGGCCAATACTCAACCATTTTTGATGCATAAAGATGGTAGTTTCATATTAGTTTCAAAAGCTACCTATAACTGGTAGCTATTTTATTTTTTTTTTTTTTTTTTTTTTTTTTTTTTTTTTTTTTTTTTTGAGACGGAGTCTCGCTCTGTCGCCCAGGCTGGAGTGCAGTGGCCGGATCTCAGCTCACTGCAAGCTCCGCCTCCCGGGTTCACGCCATTCTCCTGCCTCAGCCTCCCGAGTAGCTGGGACTACAGGCGCCACACAACCGCGCCCGGCTAATTTTTTTTTGTATTTTTAGTAGAGACGGGGTTTCACCGTGGTCTCGATCTCCTGACCTTGTGATCCGCCCGCCTCGGCCTCCCAAAGTGCTGGGATTACAGGCGTGAGCTATTTTATTTTTACCGCAAGGGACCAAGATGAGATGGCCTTGGATGAATGGTTGACTAAATCCACAAGGATTTAGTCTGTGAAGGTGTTAGCCTGAGAATGTGTTAATAACTCACTACTGGTGGAAGTGCAGAGCTGCAAAAGGGCCGAGGGAGGCCACTGTGGCCACAGAGACAAGTCAGGGAGTGTGGCAGGGAAGGGTGGGACCCAGAAGTGAAAACTACAAACCTCACAAGGGTGAACCCATCTAGGCAGCAAAAACACTGGAGGCTAAAAGGTTATGTAGGGGCCAAGGGAAGACTTCCCCATTGCCCTTGGAAGGTTCGCTGAAAATCAACTGATGAAAGGCAGATTAATAGGAGAAAAGGCGTATACATTGATTTGATCATCATTTTATGTGACATGGGAGCCTTCAGAGTGAAGACCCAAAGACAGAAGAGAAGCTGTCATTTTTAGTATGGACGGCTGTGTAGAAATATGATTGGACAAAGGGGCCTGATATAATGCTGATAGACTGAGTGGGGAACCCAGCCAGGTCTGTCTGTTGAGATTCTTCTCGGCCTCTCTGGGCAGCATTCCCTCCTTATATGAGGCAGGATCCTCTCTGGAATGGGGGTCTTCTGACCTATGATCAGACAAAGTAGGTCTGATAATTTCCTTATGGCCAATTTTTACAAAGAAAAGTGGAAGAAAATTGGAGTAATATTTTAGGTTGTATAGCTGGCTTTGTGGAAGGGAAGTTCTGGTGTCTGTCTCTCTCTCTCTCTTTCTTTTTAAGACAGGGTCTCACTCTGTCACCCAGGATGGAATGAGGCTGGAATGCAGTGATGTGATCTCAGCTCACTGCAACCTCCATCTCCAGGGATGAAGCCATACTCCTACCTCAGCCTCCTGAGTAGCTGGGACTACAGGTGCATGCCATTACACCCAGCTAATTTTTGTATTTTTAGTAGAGACGGCGTTTCACCATGTTGCCCAGGCTGGTCTCGAACTCCTGGGCTCAAAGGCCGCCTCAGCCTTCCAAAGTTCTGGGATTACAAGCATGAGTCACCTCAGTGCCTGCAGGGATTCTGGTTTCTACGACCTGCCTTGGGGAAGAGGGACTATAGTTTCTATGGCTAGCCTGGTGGAGAAGAGGGGCCAGAGAAAGGAGAGCAAGAGAAGGTCAGAGAGGAACTTTTGCTTCTGAGGCTTTCTTTTTCGGGTGTGGTTTTCTGATCCCCAACACTTAGTATGATAATAAAGGCTGGTATTGATGGGGCACATGGTGTGCTAAGCCCTTTCTGTGCACCCTCCTCTTAGGGCCACAAACAACGCTATGAGATGGGTGTTACTATGAATCCTATTTTTAGCATCTAAGCCTGACTTCCAGCCTCTTGATGATAATTACTCCTCCAGACTGTCTCCATTGTGTTCTATGAAGTGTCCTTCAAAGGTGGCACAGTCAATTAGGAAAAAAACCATAATCTTATCAGTGCTGCATTTCCACTAAGGACACAGGTGGCTGAGGTTTCTTTTAAAAGCCATTTCCAATAACATGTGAATGTCCACATGTAATAACCAGTTAGAGACAGACATGATTAGCAATAGCCTACTATAACTCCACCTAAGCGTTTCAAAGGGTTTCATCAACATTAATTACGCCCCCAAACCCTTGTGAAGTGATGACGGGTCCAATTTTATGAGCATTCAAGGACAGGCCAAGAAGTTGCCACCAGCCCTGGGTTACATGGCTTGTACACACACCTACGAGATGCCCTGCAGTGCCTGACATAGGGCAATGGAAAGCAAAAATGACTCCCGCCAGCAAGCCCTTCCTCCAACACTCAGGTTGGAAACCACAAATGTGGGTGCCCAGTTCTGCTGCAGGGAGGGAATGGGTAGTGCCTGGCTAGCTCCCACCTCTGGACCCCACTGGCCTTCTCAACCTATTCTGCTCCTCTTTTTGCTGAGGAACCACGCTGTATGTCTTCATTGGGGTTATTTTAGAGGTGGAGCGTTCACAAGTACACGTGCACGGTTAACCCAGAACAGGGATATTCCACCTTGGAATCAGTGACTTTGTCCCTTAAGCAAAGACACGGCGCAAAGTGGAACATATGGTTCCCAGCTGAGAGGCAGGGGTGAGAACTGTCTTGGGCGGCCCCAGGCTTGGGCACTGCCAGATCAGGTTGATTCTTCTGAGGCAACACCCAATCAGGTTCCCAACTGTTTATCAAGTTGACAAGGCAGAGTAGAATAGACAGTGTCGATTGAGGTGGAAGAGAGGGAAGAAGGCAGGCAAATATCTCAGGAGCTGCTCCCAGTGGAGATCTGTTACCCAAGAAAGCCCAAGACTCGGCCAAAGTCACGGAATAAGCGACTGTCAGGGTCTCCCCACACTGCTCTGGTCCCAGTATTTTATGGGTGAGGAAGTATGAGGCCTCCCAACTACCAGGAGCCTTATATTTAGGGTAACTATATACCTTCCAAATAGGGAGACTCCTCGGATCACATGAGGTCAGGAGTTCAAGATCAGCCTGGTCAACATGGTGAAACCTCGTCTCTACTAACAATATAAAAATTAGCTGGGCGTAGTGGCACACGCCTGTAATCCCAGCTACTCAGGAGGCTGAGGCATGAGAATCATTTGATCCCGGAAGGTGGAGGTTGCAGTGAGCCAAGATCACGCCACTGCACTCCAGCCTAGGCAACAGACTGAAACTGCATCTCAAAAAAAAAAAAAAAAAAAAAAAAAAAAAAAAAAAGACTCTGAGAATGAAAGGGGGCTCTATTAACATACATAGGCATGAGGCACAAACCAAGACCATGGTCACTCTACCCATGCTGCAGTCTCTCAGTGGGGAGGGTTACTGGCAAAAGAAGAGCTACTCACCCCAGCTACGCTGCCCATTGACTGTGTGGCCATGGGCAAGTTAATTAACCTCTCTGTGCCAGTTTCTTCACAGGTAAGATGGGGTTATAACAGTACCTATCTCATGAGAGATTTTGTGAGGATTAGCACAGTTCCTGTCCTATAAGTAAATAATGTTAGCTGCTTTTATTATGATGATTACAATAGTCATTGTTAATTGGTTATGAAAGGGTGGCTAAAGGACCTATATTTTATTGCCAGGAAGACTGACAGAGGTTTCATGGATGAAAAGGTGATACTTGCGCTGGAAGGCTGGGTAGGATTTTCCAAAGGCAGAAGCAGGGAGTGGTGCAGGCAGCTTCAGTTTGCTCATCTGTAAATTCCAGTCATTCTCATAACTACCCTAGAGGATGGGTATAAAACTTACCCACAGAGGGGTTACATGATTTTCCCCAAGTTATAATGCTAGAAAGTAACAGAGCTGGTGCAGAGAGCTATAATCACTGTGCACTCAGCCTGGGCCACACAGGAGACTCTGTCTCCCAAAAAAATAAGAAGAAAGGTAATAGAGCCAGGGTTTGAAGCCAAACCTCTGATTCCAAAGGCCATGCTCTTAACACTCTGTTGTATCTCTAATTTTGGGTCGAATTCTGTCTTGGGAGTAGACACTTGTGAAAATGTATCTTCCTCACCTCCCTCTTAGATTATAATCAGGGACAATCTGTCTTGATGATCTATATCAGGGTGTCCAATCTTTTGGCTTCCCTGGGCCACAATGGAAGAAGAAGAACTGTCTTGGGTAACACATAAAATATGCTAACACTAATGATAGCCGCTGATGAGCTAAAAAAAAAAAATCGCAAAAAGTCTCATAATGTTTTAAGAAAGTTTATTAATTTGTGTTGGGCTGGATGCAAGGCTGTCCTGGGCTGTGGGTTGGAAACTTTATCTACATAGTTCCCGCCCCACCCAGCACAAGCTGGAGAGAGTAGGTGCTCAGATGAAATGTCTACTCGCTCAATAGAAGAATAGAGGCCTGACTTTTCCAGGCTGAGGTAAAGCTTCCACAGTGTCAATATCCTGCTGGGAGCTGCTTCCTGGGCAGCTCAGCCTTGGGGCTTCCTGTAGCAGAGTGCCCTCCCCAACAACCAAAATTTATACCCTGATGGGCAGGGCAGAGGGCAGGGCTGCAACTCAAGGACAAACAGCTTGCTCCTAACTTCATCCCACCCATCAAGCTGGACTTAAGACTTGTCTCTCAATATTTTCCTCCTCCCAAAGGTAAGAGATGAGTTGTGAGCAGCCTGCCCAGCCCACATGACCACTTTTCTGAGACCTGCCTGTAATGGTAGAGCCTCAGAAACCATGTTTGCCAGGTGGCATCAGCTGAGTGGCACTCCTTGGCCATCACCAACTGGACCAGGTAGATACCTTACCCAAGCTGGCCACTCAGGTCTTCCCTCTTTTGAAGGGGAGGCATGAGTTCCAGCACCTTCCAAGCCCCACTGCCTTTTCTGCCACAGGGTTTCAGGAGCTACCCTGTTAGCCTTATAATAATTTTCCTTTTTGTCTCAGTTTCTCTGAAATGGGTTTTTACTCCTTGCAATCAAAATAGCCTTAACAAAATCGAGAAAGGAGACAGCTTTCCCTCAAAACCCCTCTCCCCATCCCCACGCAGAATTAACCACACCTTCGCCTCTACTCTGTGTACCTTCATCTGTTCCTCTTGGAAACCCCGTGGCATTTCTGAGTCACAGGCTTCCTACATGCCTAGTACATGGTCAGACACTGCGTTAGGTGCTTTTTCATTGATCCACACAGCTGTTGGGAGGGAAGGATGAAAACCAACATTCTACAGATGAGATAACAGGAGCTCTGCAGTGTTGCACCATATACCCAAGGTCACTTAGCTAAGAAGGAACAGAGTGTGGATTTGGATCCAGGTCCTCTTCTCTTTACCCCACCCAGTACTTCAGTCAGCTCGATCATCATCACAACCATGCCTGTCCCTCACCTCAATTCATACATCCTTGGTAGAGTCATCATGAATTATTCATCTTTGCTCTGGCAGGAAGATATTCCATACTAGGCAACTAAATTGATTTTGTGATTAAAATGGAAACTTACTAGAAATCTCATCAGGGAAAGTGCTCTGAGTTTTCTCAGATTCTTATATTTGTCCATTTGGCATCCATTTATCACAGGGCCAATTATATTAACTGATTTTTTATATTCTAAGGAGCATGCCTCTCATATGCTAACTAACCATTCCAGAGCTGCAAACTTCTCCTTTATTAAACCCTCACACCCCAGGTCAATATTTCCCCTGCTCTAAATCAACCCAGGGCTACATACCAGACAACCCAGAGTTCTTCAACTCAGCCAGTCCTAAACTGTTCGCCCCGTCCTGCCGTGCCTTTCCCACAGAGAAACACAATAAAGGCTCTGATCTAAGCTTTCCCTACATGCCCTCCGCTTCTAACCAACTGGCTTGGTGTGTCCCGTGTGGCCCTCTGCAGCACGATGTGCCTCCTTCTTTTAGGAAACGTAAGCAACAAAAATCTTCTTCAATGGCATTAGCCATCCATGGAGTCACTCTGTCATCTCCATAAATTAAGGCCCAGGGAAAACTCAAGATAACAGCTTTTATCATTACAGTAGAAATGGTGTAGACTCTGAATATCGAAAGCAGAATGGAATGTTCTGGTTCCTTCACAGAATGAAAGCACTCAGCACCTTCAATATGTAAGGCAGTCTTCACTCAAGCTGACCAGCAGCTCCTGAATTTCCTCTGAAGTCAAGACTGTGCCACCATCAATGCGTTTTCTGACTTGAAGAGAGGGTGATTACCCCTGCGGCGAGGGGAGTGATTAGCAGGGGCACAAGGAGACTTTTGGGTACTAGTAATGTTCTGTTTCTTGATTTGGGCGTCAGTAACATGTATGCTCCCTTTTCATTAAAATTTAACATCTAGAGCTTATGATTTGTATATTTTTCTGTATGCATACCATACGTCGATAAAAAGGTTAGTTAGAAAAAGTGTTTTTGGACTTGAAACCCTGCTCCATTTTGCATAATGCTCTGTGAAGCACGTGGACACCTCCAAAGATGCAAACAGTAACACTGCCTACTTGAGAAGACTGTTTTGCTCACTTTGAATATCAGTGCTAAGACATGGTGGTCTGAGATCCTGATTTCTCAGGATGATGGAGTTGGTGCAGGAAGGAGCTTAGTAGATCATGCGGTCCAGAAATTCCCACACCTGGCTGATTATCTGATTCACCTGAAGACATTTTACAAAATGCACGTTCTGGGTTTCTAGCCTAGCTATGTAAAACCACAATTTGCAGGGGAGTAGAGATGAGGGGGTAAAAGGGTGAAGGCAGAAAGATGAGTCTGAGGCCTAGAAATCTGCATATTTTTTAGCTCCCCGGGTGTTTCAGGTGGTTAGGCAGGATTGGGGACCATCTATGAACTCTACCTCTTCATTTTACAGAGACAGAAACTGAGGCATAGCGAAGGGATGACACTTGCCCAAGATCACACAGCCAGAGATGACAGAGCTGGGCCAAGAACTCAGGTCTCCCAGTTCTCAGTCTGATACTCTTCCCAACAGAGCCCTAGATGAATACAGCAGCTGCACAGGAAGGGGAAACAACAGGCTTTCATGGAAAGAAGATCAAGGAGTGAGATGCCAACACTGAAACAATCATGCCATCTTGGCTCTGAAACTGGTCTGCTTGGTGAGGCAGAGTCCGCTGAGAATGTCAGAGTCAATCTTTGCTCTAGAACGAGTCTACTTCCAGACAAATGTTCACAATTTCCATACATATTCCACCTGGCTGGTCAGATAGAATTAAAATGGCAAAAGCCCTTTAATGACCTGCAGAGTCCCCTCCTTGGGCACGCTGGGGTGTGGTGGCAGCAGTAGGAGTCAGGACACTGGGGAGTCAAAGCAGTGCTGCAGTTAGGAGCATGGGTTCTGCAGCCGGTCTGACTCGGGTTTCAATTCTGGTTGCACAACTTACTAGTTGTGCCAGTCAGGGCCATTACTGAACTTCTCTGTGTCTCAGTTTCCTTGTCTCTAAAGTGGGGATAAAGATGGTAACAGCTAGCACTAGCACTTGACAAATGTTGGCCGTTATGTGTGGGTCACTGCCTAAGGGCTTCACATGAATAAATTCATTTTATCCTCACCACCACCAGGAGGCAGCTACTATTCTACAGAGGAGGAAACCTGGACCTACTGTGTAGTGCTAGTGTGAAGATTAACCGAGGAAAGGCATGTGACGAACTCAGCACAGTACCTGGGATAGCATAAATGCTCAATAAATATTAGTCATTGTTATTATGATCATCATTTTATCTAAAATAATGAAGAGCTAGAGGAAGTTCTAGCTCTTCCTCTCAACTTGCTATAGGATCTTAAGTACGTCACTTCTCACCTCCCAGCCTCACTGTTCCAATCCATCAAATGAGAGGTTTGATGAGATGATCTCTAAAGTCTCCTTTAGCTCTAGGGTATTA
Organism: Macaca thibetana thibetana; assembly: GCF_024542745.1. Classification (NCBI taxonomy): domain Eukaryota; kingdom Metazoa; phylum Chordata; class Mammalia; order Primates; family Cercopithecidae; genus Macaca; species Macaca thibetana. The sequence continues at coordinate 23,342,384 of NC_065578.1, read as the reverse complement.
GCAGTCACTGATCTTGTTTCTTTCTTTCTTTCTTTTTGTTTTTTTTGAGGTGGGGCCTCACTCTGTCACCCAGGCTGGAGTGCAGTGGTGCAATCTTGGCTCATTGCAATCTCTTCCTCCCTGGCTCAAGTGATCCTCCCAACTCAGTCTCCTGAGTAGCTGGGACCACAGGTGTGCACTACCACACCTGGCTAATTTTTTGCATTTTTGGTAGAGACAGGGTTTCATCATGTTTGCCCAGGCTGGTCTTGAACTCCCGAGGTCAAGCCATCCACCCATCTTGGCTTCCCAAAGTGTTGAAGTTACAGGTATTAAGGCACCACACCCGCCCTCTCTGATCTTTAAAAAAATAACTTTCAATAAATCCAAGTCATTGGATGCTGCATTGATAGGTGTTTAGAAACACTGAAATCGGACATTAAAACCCCCTTTTTAAAAAAGGTTCATTCCCTTCTGCCTATTCATTGTACCTATATGACTATATCTAAGGAAAGGATGAGAGATCAGCACAGAGGTTTACACTCCAGGATGTTCACGGTTTACAGCCACTCCAGATTAGAGACAGCCTGAATATCCAGCAATGAGGATCTGTCCAGCAAATTTTGACACAGCAGCTCAACAGATTATTGGGCAATCATTCAAAAAGTATGCTTTCAGTCACTACTCGATGACATGGGGAAATATTCCACAAGCAAGGTCAAGTTAAACAACCAAGATACAAAACTTTATGTGCAATGTGACCCCAAATTTATAATACTAGAGAAAAACAAGGATCTATACTGAAATATGAATGAAAATTATCTCCAAATAATGGAGGTGATATACATACATACATATATGTATATGTGTGTGTGTATATATATATACATATATATAATTTTTTTTTTTTTTTGGCAACAGGGTCTTGCTCTGTCACCCAGGCTAGAGTGCAGTGGTGCAATCATAGCTCACAGCACCCTCAAACTACTCTTAGGCTCAAACTATCCTCTCGTCTCAGCCTCTTGAGTAGTTAGGACTTCAGGCACATGCCACCACACCTGGCTAATTTTCAATTTTTCTGTACAGATGGGGTCTCACTATGTTGCCCAGGCTGGTTTCAAACTTCTGGCCTCAAGAGATCCTCCCACCTTGGCCTCCCAACGTGCTGGAATTACAGGCACGAGCCACCACAACTGGTCCAGAGTAGGTGATTTTTTTAAAAATAAAATCTACTAAGTGGGAATGCATTCCTTTTATTCCATACCTTTTATGGTGTATCTCTGCCTCCCTATTTTTACGTATTTTAATGAGCATCTCTTTTTTTTTTTTTTTTTTTCTGTTTTGAGATGGAGTCTCGCTCTGTTGCCAGGCTGGATTACAATGGCACCATCTCAGCTCACTGCAACCTCCACCTCCAGGGTTCAAGCGATTCTCCTGCCTCAGCCTCCAGAGTAGCTGGGACTACAGGCGGGTGCCACCACGCCCAGCTAATCTTCGTGTTTTTAGTAGAGATGGGGTTTCACCATGCTGGCCAGAATGGTCTCGATCTCTTGACCTCGTGACCCACCCACCTCCCAAAGTGCTAGGATTACAGGCGTGAGCCGCCGCTCCCGGCCCATCTCTTTTCTTTTGATTACACATTCCCTTGTCTGTGTGAAGGGCCTGCCTGTTTCTGCCAGTGACAGGCATACAGACCCCATATATATCTGTTAGCCAATGCAGAGCACTGTGTAACTTTCCTGTTAGGAAAATACAAATTCCCAAACCCCAAAAAAGCCCTTGCCTTGTAGGAGAAGGAAGTCTCGCTCAGGGCGCTGGCGCTACTTGTGGGAGGCAGCTGCTGCAGCTGCAGGGCTGCGCTGTGGGCTCCGTCCATGGTGGTCTAGTGGTGCATCCCGCTGGGCCGGGCTCAGGAGGTGGAGCTGCTGCTAGGCCGGGTCCAGGCCAGATGCCATCTCTCCTCGTGGTGTTCACTTCCCTCCAGTAGCCATCAATTCCTCATGCCAAAAGAATGCTTCAAGGCTCTTTTGGCTGATTTATAGCCTTCTCCTCAGCTTCACTTAGAGAAGTGCCAATCTCCGTGGCTCTCCCAGCAGACAGAGAGGGGCGTGCTTTCCAGTTCTTGCGGTGCTCTAGGGTGGTGGAGAGGAACATTAAAAATGCATGGACAAAGAAACACTGAGCCCAGCTTTGTTACCTGAGAATACCATTCAGATAAAACATAACCGGCCATGACAAGTGAGTCCATTAAAAAAATTCTGCAAAATTCAATTCTAGCAGTTAAAAACAAGTTCTATCATGCCTTTGTCCTCCCCTTAATACAAACCTGACTCATCTATCTCAAAAGCTTTCTCTCTGGCTCTTAAATGTCCCCTTTCCTCCTCCACTCTGCTTCCTTCCTCCTATCGCACCCAACTTAAATCCTCCCTTTTTCCATAGCTCTTGAGCACAAGAAGTAGAATACTAACTTCTCCAGGTCTAAAAAAAAAAAAAAAAAATTCCACTACCACAAAAAGGGAACATTTAAGTTTCAACTTAGGAAGAAAAGAATCAGAAGAAAAGCTGCCTCCACGGAAGACAGAAGAACTGGCCTGCTACCGAGGGTCGGCCTGACACAGGTGAGGAAACACTGGTCTTGGAGGTGGAAAACCTGTGTGACCAGGTAACTTTGCCTCTTAGAGATTCAGTTGCCTCCTCTGTCAAGTGGGGGTAATAACATGGCCTCAAATAAACCCAGCACTGATGATAATCCCTGCTAATTTCATTGGACTTATATTTTCAGTGCTTCCCAAACTGTTCCCTTTTTTGGAGACAGAATCTCACTCTGTCATCCAGGCTGGAGTGCAGTGGCACAAACATAGCCTCCACTTGCTGGGCTCAAGCGATCCTCCCTCAGCCTCCCAAAGTGCTGGGATTACAGGTGTGTGCCACTTCTCAAACTTTTCTACCAGAGAAGAGAAAGTATACTCCTAGTGTCCTAGGAGGCATGGCCAAAACCCTACTTAAAAGTGTTAGGGGTTTCTTTGAGGACTTGTTATACATTTTTAAAAAAATGTATTGTACTGCATAGTCTATATTTATTTTAATAGAAAAATGTTTTAAATTGCTTTTGATGTGCCACGTGCTACCTGTTTTACCTTTGCCAGGTCATTTAACTTTTCAGCCAGTTTCTCCAGCTGTGAAATATAGATAATAATGTTCCCACCCCACATGGCAGTCTTGAGAATTTGATGAAATCATACACGTAAAATGCAGGCATAGCAAATGGTCCATGAATGTGAGTTGCTGTTAGGATTAATTTTATTAATTAATTTTATTCTCCCATGTTTAATTATTTATTAATTATTTATTTTGCCCATTCTTGTCTCTCTCATGCATTCATCCAACAAATATTTACCGAGGGCTCACTGTGAGCTAAACAATTTCTGCCACTCCCTGAGGCTTCAGAGAGCTGCCTCCTGTGTATCCTGTAGCTGTCAGTTCCTTCTGCTATCCGGCCCTAGGCCCAGGATTCAGTTGCCTCCTCTGTAATGTGGGGGTAATAACATGGCCTCAAATATTCATGGTGTGAATAGCACATACATATGTGATGAGGCGAACACCATGTCCAGCACTAGGAAACAACAGCTGCAGGTTTTGCACAGGGACAGCTACAGAAACCATTTGGCTTGGTTTCACTTTGTCAAAGGGCCTCAGGATGAAATTATTGCTACTACCTGCAGACGAGGTTATGTATCCAGTACACAGACACCAGATGTGAGCATTCACCGGGTAACTTTATCAGGTAATTCACACCCCATAGCTAGACTTCCCTGCCTGCAAAACCCTATGAATATGGGTTTGCAATCTTGTGGAAAGCATAATTATTCACTATACTTTCACATACATGTGAAAAGCATTATTGCGTTAAATGTCTGTAACAATGTTTTAGCATTTGTAATAACCATAAGAGCCTTAAGAGTGGCTCAGGGCTCTTTCTACCTCTGAGAGGCCCCGAGAAGCATTCGACCATGAAGCAGTCACGAAATTGAGGAGCACACACTCCAGTGAGGTGTCTGCGGAATACCCTGTTCAGTTGCTCCCAGCTGAGATCTAGCCCAGAGCCTGACAGTGACTTGTATACATACCAACCGACTCACTAAATGCAGGCCAGTTAAGCACCCTGTGCGCTGTGGCCCCTTCACAGTCAAGAATGCCTTTCTAAGGCCTAATCCACCGCAACTCCAGAGCTCCAACAAGCAGATATACTCAGCCTCACCTACAGGAGGTCAGAGAAAGCCAACAGCCCTTAGCGACATGTCAGTCAAGGGAGTGGTGGGAACCCAGGCCTCTTAACATCCTTTAGACTAGTTAGTTTGCTCAAGTGCTTTTCTGGTTTTGCTTTTGTTTGTGGTAGTTGGCATTGCTGTGGTTTAATTTTTTTTTCTAAAAAGCAGCTTCCCTCTCTGCCTCAGGAACTCCCAGGCCTCTGAGGCATCGCCTGCAAAGATAGAAGGGCTCTCCCTCAGCTGGGTGGGAGTCCGGACTGAAAGCCTGGAGGAACCCTTTGCAAGCTCTACTCCCTTATAAGACACATACTCTTTGCCTGGTGACTCTCTTTTCCTGATTTTGAAGCATTTCTCCAGGACCTACATATGCCCCAGAGGCAAGCAGTCACCTCTGCATTGTCAGCCACCCCACAATTAAAGCACGTGGTCACTGACCCAAGAAAGGAATGATAATTCACTAGGTGCTCTGCTTCCATTCCCACCCCGTTTATCTCGATGACCGATTTCACCAATCCCACCGAGCACGTTTTACAGACGAGAGAGCTGTGGCTCATGGCCGCTTAGGATAGCGTCTGTATTCGAATTTGCCTCTTTCCGAACAAATCAATAAAACACAGTCTTTCCCACCACCTGACGATCTGGCTTCTGGAGGTGAGCGCCAGTTCCCTGCCAAGCTTCCCGTTCCCGGACTTTGGCTCACGAGAAGGTTACATTTTTCCGTCCCCTCCCATTGAGCTGGAAACTCTACAACTCGAGGACACAGCACCTCTGTTCCAGAAGCGGGCTTAGACCAAGAACGCCTCCCCTCATCCCACCTGCTAACTCCACCATCTGCTGCCGCCAGGAAGTCCGAGCCGTTCGGCACGAAGAGGAGAAATTCTGGCAAAGTTACTCCATGTTACTTCCTGGTTTGGTAGAGCCTGGCATCACCTTTAGTAAGGTAGCCCATGCCCCTGTTCTTCTTAGCCTCGATACAAAACTGGAAAGAACATTCTGAGGCAACGGGACCCAGGTTGGCGAGGCTGGTGACAGCAACAAGGAAGGGTATGTATACTAGGGGACATTAGGTGACTTCGCTTTTTCCAGAAAAAACGAAGGTTAAATTCAATTCCCCTTCCTCCCAGTGTTAATCACTACTCACCGGCGGCGTCTCCTCTAAGGCCCACCTATCAAAACCTTCTGAGAAATGACTTGGACTCTTCGTGCAACCCGGAGGCACAGCCTCCTTCATCCCTTCCCAATTCAGAGCTGCCAAGATGCTGCAGTGTTTTGCTTTCAGAGGTCGCGATTTGATTTGCCAGGCTGCCTGCCAGTCAGAAGTTGGCAGACATTTCGCGCAGGCGAGTGGCTGCGAGGACGGGGGGGGGGGGGGGGGGGGGGGGGTGGGCGGCGGGACAGCCCCCGGCAATTGGCTGCGCCGCAAAGCTTGCTTGAAGGATAGGGGAGCGACCTGGGGCTAGAGTTTGGCGCTCACCTGGAGCGGGGACCCCCTAGCGGCCACAGGAAGAACGTTGCAGCGACTCCCCTGCCCCCTCTCCCGCTGTCCTAGAGAGCTCAGGTGATTGCTCGCTTCCACCTGCCCAGCAGGTGGGCCTGGTTTTAGCAGCCTACCAGGTGTCCTCCCTTCTTACCCCCATAGCCACCTTCCGGGCTTTGCTCCTGCTGTTCCCCTACCCGACGCTCTTATCAACTATTGAAATCTAAAACGTCCTTGAAGACCCAGCGCTCCCTAAAGCCCTCGCGAGACTTGGGGCCAAACATATCTCTCCTTTCCTGCCCTCCTGGAACACCTGTTGGATACCAAGCCTCCCAGCAATCCTGAAGGTCCTGAAACGAGCCTAGCGCTTGGTTGTTTCTATAATGTATATAATTATCACAGTTATGATAATTAACATGCGCATGGAGTTTTACAGATGACAAGCTTCTCATCGCTCACACGTTGTCATATACACGCATTTGCTTTCAGATCGTCACAGCCATGAGTGAGACATGAAGCCTGTTTACATACGATGAAATGCCATTTGGACCTAGACATCTACAATGAGAAAGAGGGAGTTCTGGTCTCAGATCGCGGGGCAGAGAAAGCTCCTTGGGAACACGAGAGAGGAAAAAGCTGGTGCATTGTGGAAACTGCCCGAAGGCCAGCAGGGCTGTTAAGAGATTTTTCTGGGGGCGTGGTTGGGGCTGCTCTCTGAGGAATGGGCCAGGGACAGTTTATAAATAATATATTTGGGGCCCGGCGCAGTGGCTCACGCCTGTAATCTCAGGACTCTGGGAGGCCAGGAGCATCACTTAATCCCAAGAGTTTGAGACCAGCCTGGACAACATAGTGGGACCCCATCTCTACAAAAAAATAAAAATAAAAAATTAGCCGGACGTGGCGGCGAGCGCCTGTGGTCCCAGCTACTCAGGAGGTTGAGGCGGGAGGATCGCTTGAACCCGGGAGGCGGAGGTTGCAGCAAGTCGAAATCGCGCCACTGCACTCCAGCCTGGGCAACAGAGCAAGACCCCGTCAAACAAAAACAAAAACAAAAAAACTCGGATTTCACCCTAAATTTAAAGGGGAGCCATTGGAGGACTTTAAGCAGGGGAGTGACAAGGTCGCTGTGGACCACCCTGCCCTGAAGCGTGTGAAGAGGGTCTCCTGGAATATCAAGTGGCTGCCCTTGTATAGTCGCCTATGTCAATCTATTTTTTTTTTTTTTTTTTTTTGTGCTGTTAGAAACAGGGCTTGGGGCCGCGTGTGGTTTCTCATGCCTGTAATCCCAACACTTTAGAAGGCCGAGGCGGGTGGATCACCTGAGGTCAGCAGTTTGAGAGACCAGCCTGGCCAACATGGTGAAACCCTGTCTCTACTAAAAATACAAAAAAATTAGCCTGGCGTGGTGGCGAGAGCCAGTAATCCCAGCTACTCAGGATGCTGAGGCAGGAGCATCGCTTGAACCTGGAGGGCGGAGGTTGCAGTGAGCCAAGGTTGCGCCACTGCACTCCAACCTGGGCGATAAAGAGAGACTCTGTCTCAAAAAAAAAAAAAAAAGAAACAGGGTTTGGATGAATGTTAATTCTCTTAGGTATATTCCCTGAAGCAGGATTTTTGAGTAAGCAAAATTCTAAGGCTTTTGGTTTATCACAAGATTTTTGAGGCATGGCCTAGATAAATAAATCTCTTATTAGTTCCCCACCCCGCCACAGGTCCGGACGTAATTAACCTAAACCCTAACATTCGGCCGGCTTCTCTGCGGACTTTGAAACGCCTCTAATGATTGGTCAATAACTTTTCACGTTAAAGAAACAGAGGATGCCATTGGCTAGAGTTACCTCCGGGACGGCGGAAGGTGGACTTGCGAATGTTAGGCCTGTGGTTGCCATAGCGACCGGGAGGTTGGGCTGGCCAGATTCAGCCGCCGGGACCGGACCAGGTAGGAGGCAGTTCCGGCGGGGGGACCGTTTCTTGAGGTCGTGGGGAAGAGGACACGGCGCACCATGTCCTCCGCGTGGGACGCCCACGGAGATCCCCCGGCCTCCGGGTTTTTGCGGAATTGCAGGGTCGAGCTAGGTGGAGCCCCGAGGGCGGGAAGAAGCCACCATGGTAGTTGCCCCTGCGTCGGGGCGTGTCCTCGGTGGTTCCACCCGAGAAGTGGTGACGGCTGGGGCTTGCCTGCTCCACCGACCTCCTGCGAGAGGCGTGGGCGTCCGACCTTTGTGGCTCAGCCTCCACGAGTGCGCAAAAGTTGGGAGGCTTCAGTGCCTGGCAGTGGGGTGGATGCCAAAGACCTGATCTCTACTCATAGGTCCACCTTTGGCGGACCTGTCTTTGGCGTCCACCCACTGCCAGGCACTGAAGCCTCCTAACTTTTCCGCACTCGTGGAGGCTGAGCCAGAAAGGTCGGACGCCCACGCCTCTCGCAGGAGGTCGGTGGAGCAGGCAAGCCCCAGCCGTCACCACTTTTCGGGTGGAACCACCGAGGACACGCCCCGACGCAGGGGCAACTACCATGGTGGCTTCTTCCCGCCCTCGGGGCTCCACCTAGCTCGACCCTGGAATTCCGCAAGCACCCCCAGCTCAGGGGGTGTCCCCCAGCAAATGACTTCCCTGCTCTGGGCCTCGATTTACCCATCTGTAAAATAAAAGGGTGAGATTGGAACCTGGTGGTTACTAGCGCGCCACTAAATTTCCTTCCAGCTCCCTGACACACTTTCTCAGCCAACGAAGACTATCGAATGGGTTATTTACCTGAGAGTGCTTTGAAAAAGTGTAGACTGCTTTCAAGATGCTTATAACTGAGTAGATAAAAATCCCTACGGTCGAAACTACTCAGGACATCCAAAAAAATTCCATCTAAAGTATACATAGTTTAGTACATGTTTGTGTACCCTGTACAGTAACATGTATGATGTAAACTATGTGATAACACTTAGCATATATAACTGTTTTAAAAACATAAAAGATGATAAAATGAAACTGTGCCTATAGTTGTGACCATGTGAGCTGTCCTTATGGAATCTAACTCCTGCAGGAAAGATGAGCACATCTATACACACAATTGCCAAAAAGGGTCTACCTCTAGTATTCATTCATTCATTCATTCCACAAATATTTATGGAGAAAATACTATTTTTTAAAAAGTCTCATTACTATTATTATTATTTTTGTACAGACAGGGCCTCACTATGTTGCCCAGGCTAGTCTTGAACTCCTGTCTCAAGCCATCCTTCCCCCTCAGCCTCTCAAAGTACTGGGATTACAGGTGTGAGCCACCATGTCCAGCCAATGGAGCAAATACTATATACCAGGAAATAGACTGAAGATTCAGAGATGAACTTTCTTTTGGGGAAGATCATAAATAAATAAACATACAATATAATGTTGGGTAGTGAAAAGTGCTTTGAAAAAGCAGAGTAAGGGGCTAGAGAGAGAGATTGGTTAGTGCTGCTTAAGAGAGGGTGGTCAGGGAAGTCATCCCTAAGAAGGTTTGAACAGACAGTCTCGTGAATTTGGTGACAGGACCGCAGGATGATGCCCCAGTACGGTGAAGAAAGGAGCTCCCCGTGCAACAAGGAGGTATATGGCAAAAGCCAAGGAGGTCCCATGTGGAGAAGAAGATTAGTCTTTAGGTGGTGAGGCATGACAACTGCCTTCAAATTCTTACAGACTAGTCATATAGAACAGTGGCTTTCAAACAGTTTGACTGTGACTCATGGTAAACGCATTTTACATTGTGATCCAGCACGCACACACGCATATGACAAACTAAAACTTCACAAAAGACTACAGACTCTGACTTGCATTTTGAAAATCACCAATGTGGAAGAGAAATGAGACTTATTTTGAGTTGATTCCAAGGGTAGGAATTAGGACGGGTAGAAGAAAAAAGAGAGAATCAGCTTTGATTCAGGAAGGAACTTTCTAGCAATCAGAACTGCCCAACAGTGAACTTCCCCCAGGAGTTTTTAAACTGTGTTCTGATGAAACCTAGCATTCTGTGAATATTCAAGAGAGTCAAATATTTGCCCTTCACCCAGCCATCCCTTATTTGCTTCATATTTTGAAAACTATATATAATATTCTAACTTCAGAAACCCAATCAGGTCAGGCACTGTGGCTCACTGTAATCCCAGTGCTTTGGGAAGCTGAGGTGAGAAGATCGCTCGAGGCTAGGATTTCGAGACCAGCCTGGGCAGCATAGTGAGAAATTGTCTCTATGAAAAATTTTAAAACTAGCCAGGTGTGGTGGCAGGTGTCTGTAGTCTTCCAGCTACTCTGGAGGCTGCGGTGGGAGGATCACTTGAGCCCAGGAGTTTGAGGTTGCAGTAAGCTATGATTGCACCACTGCACTCTAGCAACTGAACAATACAGCAAGATCCTGTTTCTAAAAATAATAACAACAAACCAATCATACCCACTCGGGTACTAAATGTCAAAATTTAGCAAGTTAATATTTAGTGTGTGCTGCCTGAGAGATTATTAGAGGTTAAGGAGTGAGTAGAAGTCAGACTTCCTGAGTTCAAAGCCTGATTCCACCTTTCTTCTAATGTGACTTTGGGCAAGTCACTTAACCCCCCACCAAACTTCAGTTTTCTCATCTGTGAAAAATGGGGATTATACCTCACTGGATTGTTGTAAAAATTGCACGAGGTATTCCATAGAAGACATTTAGGACTGTACAGGCTCAATAAATGATAGCTATTATTTTAAGTTGTTAATTTGATATCCCTGTGCATATATTAAAACCTACATTAATACAAGCCTGCTGCAGGACAGGCAGTATTAACCACTTCACATGGATCAGCCTGAGAGGAAGGTACTGTTATCACTCCCAGTTTATGGAGGAGGAAATGGGCTCAGAAGGTTAAGTGACTCATCCAGAATCAGAGCTAAGTGGCAGAGCATAATCTTGAACTCAGGACTGGATACTCTGGACTGCTGCACTGGCCCCCACCTAGGAATTGCTTAAACATATGTTGTTGATTCACAAGGTGGTATATCTTCACTGCTCTTTCTTAGATTCTAGGCCCATGCCATCCTGTCATGAACAGTTATACAAGCAAGTGGACCAGTGAGGCACATTTGGGCAGTGCTCTGTTCACATCTGGCCTGCACCTGCTCTCATCCTGCCTTCACAGGTATGCAGTGAGAAGACTGGAATAGTGTAGTCTTTTGGTGGTAGGATTGGGGATTGTTTTTTATTTGTCTGTTTGTTTGTTTTGAGATGGAGTCTCACTCTGTTGCCCAGGCTGGAGTGCGGTGGTGCAATCTTGGCTCACTGTGACCTTCACCTCCTGACCTTCTCCTGCCTCAGCCTCCTGAGTAGCTGGGACTACAGGCGCACACCACCATGTCTGGCTAATTTTTGTATTTTTAGTAGACACGGGGTTTCACCGTGTTAGCCAGGATGGTCTCGATCTCCTGACCTCATGATCCACCCGCCTTGGCCTCCCAAAGTGCTGGGATTACAGGTGTGAGCCACCGCGCCCGGCCGTGGATTGGGGATTATTTAAAATTTTTTTGTAACATCATATTTTCTTAAATGTTGACAGTGTACATACATTATTATTACAGTAGTCCTCCTTTATTCAAGGGGTATATGTTCCAAGACCACCAGTGAAACAGTGGATAATACCCAAACTGATTACTGTCAATCAGACTGTTTCCGTTCATATCTTCCACTCACAAATTTAATGCTTTTTCCATCTTGAGTAAGCACTTGTCATGCTCTGTGGCTACTTACAGTCTGAGGTGAAGCACCAAAACTAGCACCAATTTTTTTCCCCTTTGAAATTTCATGGATAAAAGTTTTATTCTTACTGTAGATCTTAGCAGCCTCAGAATACAGTTTTTTCTTGCCTTATTAAGTCAAGAACGTTCACCTTTTCACTTAAAGGAGGCACTTTACAGCTTCTCTTTGACATGTCCAAAGTGCTGGCATCAGTACTCTTGTGCTTTGGGGCCATTATTAAGTAAAGTAAGAGTTACTTGAACACAAGCACTGAGACAACGTGTCAGTGGATCTGACAATCGTGATGGCTACTGAGTGACTAATGGTGGAGTAGCAAATACAGCTTGAATGTGCTGTGCTGGACAAGGATGATTCACATCCCAGGTGGGGTGGAGTCAGACGATACGAGATTTCATCACATGCCTCAGAATGGTGCATAATTTAAAGCTGATGAATTATTTATTTCTGGAATTTTCCATTTAGTATTTTCAAACCACAATTGACCATGGGTAACTGAAACTGGAAAATGAAGCTACAGACAAGGTGGACTACTGTATAACAGGAAGCTTACTATTTTTCTAATCACTCATAATTCAGGAACACTAATGTATTTTTTAATTACAGCTTTATTAAAGCTAGGGCAGTAGATGGTTCTTACTAAAATGGCATAACATTGAGGGGTGGTAAATGAATAGTGGCTGCTTTGGTTATTTTTTGAGACAGGGTCTCACTTTGACACCCAGGCTGAAGAGCAGTGGCATGAACATAGCTCACTGCAGCCTTGACCTCTTGGGTTCAAGTGATCCTCCTGCCCTGGCCCCTAAGGTAGCTGGGACTACAGGCGTATGCCACCATACCTGGTTAATTTTTATATTTTTTGTAGAGACGGAGTTTCACCATGTTGCCCAGGCTGGTCATGAGCTCAAGCTATCCCCCAACTTCAGCCTCCCAAAGTGCTGGGATTACAGGAGTGACCCACCGCACCCAGCCCTAGCGGCTGCTGTTATAGACACTAAAAGACCCTGTTAAGCTGGATTGGTGATTGTACTTTGATCATTATTGACTCGTTTCTGTTGTTTTGAATCTCTTAATTTCTTGAAGAATGTTGTCAATAATTCTATTAAATATCAAATTTTTGGTATAGATTGTCCACCAAAAAAAGTTGAGAATTGCTGCTGTGAGGATTACAGACTAAAGTAAGGAAAAATACTGTGGGGAAAGGGACTAGTAGAGCATCAAATCATTTATTCAATCCTTTACTCATTAGTATATATAAATGGTATAAGTTTCTTAGGGGAAAAAATAGGCAAAATGAAACCCAAGTCTGCTAATGAAAAATAATTGCTATGGAAATTACATTGTGCCCTTGCTATTAACAACTAAAAAGTAGTTAACTATGTTAAACAACTCACAATGGACAACAGGCACAGTATAATAATCCCTGAAGGAAGAAAAACAAGGTGAGTCCTACAATTGCCCCCATTTAGTACCGGGGTCAGTTTTTAGGTCATATTGTAGGAAATCCAAATGAATTCCAAATGAGTTGAGAAGATAAAAATAAGAACTCAGAGAGGCCAAAGAGGCTAGAATTTATAGGGAGAACCCTAAAGGAAGGAGCTGCACCAAAAATGTTCAGAAACCTGAAAGAGAGGTCTCTTTACGTTTTTGGCTGAGCAGTAATCTGCACATGCATGAGAATGTGCTAAGATGGTCATTAGCACATTAACATAAGATTCTCATGCACATGCATGAGAATAAACTAAGACTGGGGAAATACCCACCAAAAGACCATAGGCTGAACAATTTCTGGGGCTTAAACAGATCTGGGAATGTTTCATGTTACCATAAACCAGAATGGAGAGACATGGTATTAGATAGGAATTGGGTAGAGTTCACAGAAAGGTCATGCCTTAGTAGTGGGGATAAATTATTCCCAGAGTAAAAGCTGCTCTGGACTTGCCGTAACACAGTTTGAAAGCTTGAAAGGGTCAGATGGATCTACAAGTTACTGAAAAGTGTTCCACATCCTTTACAGGAATATGTCAAAACCCAGCACTCAGCAATGTAAAATTCAAAATGTCTAATATCTAATACAAAATTACCAGACATGAAAAGATACAGGAAATTATGACCCATATCTGAGAGGAAAATCAACCATAGGAACAGACTTAAAAATGACAGATTATATAATTAGTATAAAGAAATGTTAAAGCAGCTATTATGAATCTTACAAATATGCCCAAGGATGTAAAGAAAACTGAACACGATGAGGCTAGAAATGGAAGACATGGAAAAAGAGCCCAAATGTAACATCTAGAAAGAAAAAATACAATATTTGAAATAAGAATATAATAGATGGGATTTGCAGCTGAGTAGAGACTTCAGAAGATCAGTGAACTTGGCTGCGCATGGTGGCTCATGCTTGTAATCCCAGCACTTTGGGAGGCTGAGGCAGGTAGATCACAAGCTCAGGAGTTCAAGACCAACCTGGCCAAGATGGTGAAACCCTGTCTCTACTAAAAATACAAAAATTAGCCAGGCATGGTGGCAGGCACCTGTACCCAGATACTCGGGAGGCTGACACAGAGAATTGCTTGAAGCTGGGAGGCAGAGGTTGCAGTGAGCCAAGACTGCACCACTGCAATCCAGCCTGGGTGACAGAGCGAGACTCCATAAAAAAAAAAAAAAATCAGTGAACTTGAAGACATGACAATATAGACTACCCAAATGAAGGGCAGAGAGAAAAGAGACTTAAAAATAATAAACGGAATATCAATAACCTTTGGGAAAATATATCTAATATAACTGTAGCCCCAGGAAAGAAGGGAGCAGAGGTAGAAAAAATTTTGAAAAAATAATGGCTGAATATTTTCCAAATTTGATGAAAACTATAGCCTGCAGATTAAAGAAGTTCATTAAAACCAAACCCAAACATTAAAGACACAAAGAAAATTATGCCAAGGTACCATGAAAATAAAACTGCTGAGAGGCACATAGAGTTGTCAAAGTAATAGAAATAGAAAATACAATGGTGGTTGCCAGGGGTTGCAGAGAAAAAGGAATGGTGAAATACTGAGGAAACACCATATTGTAGGAAATACTGGGGAAGTACCATATTAGTTAATGGGTATAGCATTTGAGTTTTTCAAAATGAAAAGATTTACAGAGACGGATAGTGGTGATGGTTGCACAACATTATGAATTTGAATTCCACTCAGCTGTACACTTAGAAATGGTTGAGATGGCAAATTTTTATGTTACGTGTATTTTACCATAATAAAAAATTGGGAAAAATCAAATAGCTGAATGAAAGTAATACACAGAAAAGCTTAAAATTTGATGGATAAAAAAAGAATTATTACTTACAGAGGAATCAAAATAAGAATTACAGTGGCCGAGGCAGGCGGATCACGAGGTCAGGAGATCGAGACCATCCTGGCTAACACGGTGAAACCCCGTCTCTACTAAAAATACAAAAAATTAGCCGGGCATGGTGGCGGGCGCCTGTAGTCCCAGCTACTCAGGAGGCTGAGGCAGGAGAATGGCATGAACCTGGGAGGCGGAGCTTGCAGTGAGCCGAGATTGTGCCACTGCACTCCAGCCTGGGTGACGGAGTGAGACTCCGCCTTAAAAAAAAAAAAAAAGAATTACAGTGGACTTCTCATCAGAAACTATGCATGTCAGAAGACAATGGAATAATATAAAAGTGTTTGGGAGAGGTAGGAAGACAAAAGAAAAAAACTATGAACCCATAATTCTATACCCAGTAAGAATAACTTTCAAAAATAAAAGAAAAATAAAGACCATTTCAGACAGACACAAACCTCGAGAATGCAGTATCAGAAGACCTGCACTACATGAAAAGTTAAAAGAATTTCTGTAGATAGAAGGACTATGACACTAGAAAGAATCTTGAATTTACACAAAGAATTGAAAAGCACTGGAAATGATAAAGTTAAAATACATTTTTTTCTTATTTTAATTTCTTTAAGAGATAATTGAGTGTTTAAAAACAATATGAAATTAATAATATATGTAGAAGTAAAATGTATACAAAAGTAACAGAAAAGATGGAAGGTAGGAAATGGAAGTGTATTGTAAAGTTCTTACATTATATGTGAAGTAGCATACTATTATTTGACTGTGATAAATTAAAGATGTATACTGTAAACCTTAAATCGATCACTATACATAATTATAGCTAATAAGTCAGAAATGAAGATAAAATGGGATCATAAGAAATATGCACTTATTCTCAAAGGATCCAAGAAGAAAGAAACAAAGGCCCATATAACAAGTAGGAAATTGATAGGTTTAAGCCCAACCTTATCAAGTGCTACATTAAATGTAAAAGTTCTAAACACTCCAATCAAAAGGCAGAGTTTGATTAGATTAAAAACCAGGACCTAATATATGTTGTCTTTAAAAAAACATCTTTAAATATAAAGACACATTCCTTCCAGCAGAAGTGTGAAGAAAACTCAATAATTAAATATAAAGATACAAGCAGGTTAAAAGTAAAAGGACAGAAAAAATAGAGTGTGCTAATAGTAATCAAAAGAAAGCTGGAATGGCCATGTTAATATCAGAAAAATAGACTTTAGAACAAGGAATATTACCAGGGATAAAGCAGGGTATTTCGTAATGATAAAGGGGTCACTTCACCAAAAACATAAAAATTATAAATGTTCATGCACCTGGTAATAATGCTTCAAAATACACAACAACAATCGACAAAGCTTAAAAGAGAAATAAACAAATTCACAATAATATGATATGGGAATTTCAACCCTTCTCTCTTAGTATTGATAGAATGAATACATTGGAAATCAGTAAGGATGTAAAAGACTTGAACAAACTATCAGCCAGTTCCACCTAACTGACATTTATAAAAACCCCCATTCAACAACAAAAGGAAAATTCAAATCAACAACAAAAAGATAACTAGAGAATCCCCCTGACTACTTGGAAATTAAACATCAGACTTCCAAATAAGCCATGTATAAAAAAGAAATTACAATGAAAAAAAAAAAGATATTTTAAACTGAAAGAAAAATGAAAACACAACATGTTAAAATATATGAGATGCTACTAAAACGGTGCTTACAGGAACATTTAAGATATTAAATACATGTATTAAGAAAGAAGAAGGCACTGGGTGCGGTGGCTCATGCCACCTGTAATCCCAGCAATTTGGGAGGCCATGGTGGGCAGATCACTTGAGGTCAGGTGTTCGAGACCAGCCTGGCCAACAGGGTGAACCCCCATCTCTACTAAAAATACAAAAGATTAGCTGGATGTGGTGGCGAGCGCCTGTAATCCCAGCTACTGGGGAGGCTAAGGCAGGAGAATCACTTGAACCTGGGAGTTGGAGGTTGCAGTGAGCCCAGATTGTGCCACTGTACCCCAGCCTGGGCAACAAGAGTAAAACTCCATCTCAAAAATAATAATAATAATAATAGTAATAATAAAGAAGGATCTAAATTCAATTATTGAAGCTTCCACCTAAAAAGCTAGAAAGAGAAGAACAAATGAAACCCAGTGTAAGCAGGAAGAGAGAAAAGATAATCATAGAGGTCAATGAAATAGAAAATTTAGAAAAACAGTAGAGAAATATCAATAAAACCACATGCTGTTTTCTTTTTAAAAAATCAATACATTGGTAAACTTCTAGCCAGACTTGCCAAAAATATGTAAAACACAAATTACCAGTATCAGGAATGAAGTAGGGACATTACTACAGAATCTGCAGATATTGAAAGGATGATAAATAACTTTATGCCAGTAAGTTTCATGACAGATGAATGGAAAAATTTTCTTGAAATATACAAATTACCAAAGCTCAGTTAAGAAGAAATAGATAATCTAAAGAGCCTGTATCTATTAAGTTAATGAACTTTATCGTTAAAAATCTTCCCACAAAGAAAACTCCAGGCCCAGATGGCTTCACTTGTAAATTTAAGGAAGAACTAACACCAATTTTATACAAACTCTGCCAGAAATTAAAAGAGAAAAAAAACACCTTCCAACTCATTTCATGAAGCAAGCATTACCCTGATGCCCAAATCAAAGACATTTTTAAAATGAAAAAGAAAGCTACAGATTAATAGCCCTCGTGAACACAGGTGCAAAAATCCTTAACAGAATTTTAGTAAATTGAATCCTTCAGTATATAAAATATATGATAATATCTTATGACCAGGTAGCATTTATTCCAGGAACACTAGGTTGTTTTAACATTTGAAAATCAATCAATGTAATTCAATTAATATATTCACAAAGAACGATTATATGATCACTCCATAGATGCAGAAAAAGTATTTGATAAAATTGATCACCTATTCCTGTTAAAAACTCTTAGGAAACTAAGATTAGAAGTGATAACAAGGTTTTATTAAAAAAAACTACAACTAACAAACTAACATTGTACTTAATGCCGAAAGACTGAATGCTTTCCCACTCAAGCTAGTAACAAGACAAAGATATCCACTATTGTCACTTCTGTTCAACATTGTACTGGATGCCCTAGTCATTGCAATATTACAATAAAAAGAAATAATAGGCATACAAATTAGAAAGGAAGAAATAAAACATTTTTTCATATATGACATGATTATATATGTAGAAATTCCTAATTGACAAAAAAGCTACTAGAACTAAAAAAAAAGTTTAGCAAGTTTGCAGGATACAGTATCAATATATATAAATTACTTAAATTTCTGTACACCAGCAATAAACAATTAGAAATTAAAAAAATTTTAAGGCCATTTTTATGACATAAAAATATGAAGTACTTAGGAATCAGTTTAAGAAAATATGTGCAGTATTTGTACACTGATAACTGTAAAATATTGCTGAGAAATTAAATAATATCTAAATAAATGGAGAGTATACCATATTAATGGAATATAACACTCAACAAAGTTAAGATGTAAATTCTCCCTAAATTGTTCTATAGATTCAATGCAATCTCAATCAAAATCCAGGGAGGTTTTTTTGTTGTTGTTGTTTGTTTGTTTTGTTTTTTTGGTTTTTTAAAGCAGAAATTGACCTGTAAGTTATATGGTAAAAGAGCTAGCACAAGAGCTAATATAGTCAAAATAATTTTGAAAAATAAGACAAAGTTGGAACTACCTGATTTTAAAACTTATTCTAAAGCAAGATCGTGTGCTGTTGGTATAAGGATATACACAGAGTTCAAAAGAACAGAATAGAGGGCCGGGCGCGGTGGCTCAAGCCTGTAATCCCAGCACTTTGGGAGGCCGAGACGGGCGGATCACAAGGTCGGGAGATCGAGACCATCCTGGCTAACACAGTGAAACCCCGTCTCTACTAAAAAAAAAATGCAAAAAAACTAGCCGGGCGGGTTGGCGGGCATCTGTAGTCCCAGCTACTCGGGAGGCTGAGGCAGGAGAATGGCGTAAACCCGGGAGGCGGAGCTTGCAGTGAGCTGAGATCCGGCCACTGCACCCCAGCCTGGGCGACAGAGCAAGACTCCGTCTCAAAAAAAAAAAAAAAAAAAAGAACAGAATAGAGAATCTAGAAATGGCACTATATCTATCTAAATAAACACATACACACACAGTAGATTTTTGATGAATGTGCCAAGATAATTCGGTGAAAAAAGGATATTCTTTTTAGCAGATGGTGCTGGATTAATTGAATCTCCAAATGTAATAAAATGAACCTGACCCTTACCGTAATACCGTATACAAAATTTAATTCAAAATGGATCCTAGGCCTAAATGTAAAAGCTAAAACTATACAACTTCTAAAAGAAAATGTAGGAGAAAATATTTGTGACCTAGGCAAAGGTTGCTTAGATCTGACAAAAGAAATCTTAAAACCTTAAAAGAAAATTTTGACAAATTTGATCAAAATTTTAAAATTTGCATTCAAAAGATAATGTTAAGAAAATAAAAAGGCAGACATCAGCTGGGGAGCAAATATTTTCAAAACATATATGGTAAAAGGCTTGTATCCAGAATGTATTAACTTTTACAACTCAGTAATAACCCAATGAAATCCAATCGTTTTTGGTTTTTATGGGTTTTTTTTTTTTTTTTTTTTTTTTTGAGATAGGCTCTTGCTCTGCTGTCCAGTCTGGGGTGCAGTGGCGCTATCATGGCTCAGTGCAGCCTTGATTTCCTGGGCTTAAGCAATTCTCCCACCTCAGCCTCCAGAGTAGCTGGGACTACAGGCTGGCTAATTTTTTATTTTTTGTAGAGACGGGGTCTCACTATGTTGCTTACGCTAGTCTCGAACTCCTCGCTTCAAGCAATCCTCCTGCTTCAGCCTCCCAAAGTGTTGTGATTACAGGTATGAGCCACCATGCCTAGCCCCAATTTTTTTGTTTTAAAGGCAGAAGATTTGAATACACTTCACTAAAGAAGATAAATAAGCACATGAAAATGACACTGAGATACCACTGTAAAATCACTAGAATGTCTAAAATTAACAAGATTGAGCAAACACATGTTGGTGAAATGTAGAACAATTGGAACAAAGTACTGATCTATGCAACAATATGGAATAATTTCAAAAGCATTACACTAAGTGAAAAAAGACACAAAAGAATGTCTACTCTATGATTGTACTTGTGTGACTTTGTAGAAAGGCAACAATTGTGACAGCAGAGCCGTGGTTGCCAGAGCAGTGGTTGGGAAGGTACTGACTGCAAAGGGACACAGGGAGCTTCTCAGCATCATAGATAGATTAATATCTTAATAGTGGTGGTATTTAACTCAACTGTAAACATTTGCCAAAACTTGGAATTGTACAACTAACACTGATTAATTTTATTTGTATATACATTGTATCTCAGTAAAGCGAAATTTAAATAAAAATAAGCCAGGCATGGTGGCTCACACCCATAATCTTAGCACTTTGGGAGGCAGAGGCAGGCAGATCACCTGAGGTCAGGAGTTTGAGACCAGCCTGGCCAACATAGTGAAACCCCGTCTCTACTAAAAATACAAATTACAGGTGGTGGGTGCCTGTAATCCCAGCTACTCAGGAGGCTAAGGCAGGAGAATCACTTGAACCCGGAGGGGGAGCGGAGGCGGAGGTTGCAGTGAGCCAAGATCACGCCGTTACACTCCAGCCTGGGTGACAAGAGCGAAACTCCGAATCAAAAAATAAAAATAAAAGCCAAGCCTTCGGTAGTTCTGTCAGCAACATCAACAGTGACTTCTTATGCAGTTCCTACTGCAGTGTGCTTGGGGCTTTGGGTCACTGGACTTGGTAGATCTCAGCCGGCACCCATACCATTTCTGTCTACCCTGTAGATAGCACAGAACCCATTTGCAAGAATTAACCAATGTGAAATGATCTCTACAAATGCTGTGTTTTGCTGTTTCAGGTGCTTAGGAGAACATGCAGTAGAGCTTTTCATCAAACAAATGGAACACGTCATAGTATTTTGCTAATATGGACAACTCTGCACAGAAAAATGAACTCACTGGCAAACATCCCAGACATGCCATTGAAGTACAGAAAGGTACACGTGTCTTTGCAGGGAGGAGATAGCTCCTGACATATGCTTATTTTAGTACAGAAGAGCAAATTTGGGGGGAATAGTAAATCCTGGGTTATATCCACAGGGCCATCCTTATAGGCATATCAGATAGATGATTTTAGGCCCTACTGTTTCAAGTGTGATGATTAGAAGAAACTGTGAGAAGAAAGGATGAGAGAAGAAGGAGGAAGCCTCTTTAAAAATAAAAAACAAATAAACAAAACCCAGACTTGTTATTTCCATGTATCTGGTAAGAATCTCTATCCTCAAATTTAGATATGTAAGATCTTTTTTTATTTCCTGGAACCCAACTTGAGGTATGACTGCAAACCCCCATTCTGCTGGGTTGTTGGAAAGGATAACTCCAGCCATTATCAGCATAAATCCTATCTCCCTCATGGCTGTTTCAAGTTTGGAACTTTCCCAATAGTTAGTGTAATCCCGGGAGGCTGGGTTGGGGAGGGGAGGAATACTCAGGTCATTGGTCGACTATCCACATTGGTGAGATCCCCAGTGTCCCAGCTCACATGCTCCCTTTGGTTTTGCTAGTTTTCTGGCAAACTAGTGTTCTGGTTTGTTAGTGTATTCTGGGCCATACCTGTGGTTTAGGAATTATTGCTGAGACTGGAAACATCATTTTGAGTCCTCCTAGGCTCTAGCGCTTTTTCTTTCAAGGCTATTATCACCTCCCTGGTGGGCTTCCAGAGTCACTGCTGGTCTCAAATCCAGAGAAATCTCTCTCTCTTCCTCCCATCCTCTGATTTTGCACTCTCTTTTTCTTCAATATTTCTTTAAATTGAAGCATAAGTATACATTCAGGAAAAGCGCACAAATCCTAATTGTATAGCTTAATGAATATTCACAAAGAAGACACCACCTGTGGAATTACTTCTCTGACCAAGAGAGAATGCCAGCAGCATCTCAAAAGCCCTTGTCCCTTCTCAGATATGATCTCCCTTCCCCACAAAAGTAAACACTACGGTTATCCTGACTTCTCACATCATTAACAACTTTAGTTTGTTTTTGAACATTATGTAAATGTGAGTCATACAATATGAACTCTTTTCTCTCAGGCTTTTTTCACTTATGTTTCAGAGATTTAACTTCATGTTGTTTTATCTTATGTATCAGTAATTTGTTCATTTATTACTCTTGTTTGAATATACCACAATTTATTTATCTATTCTACTACTGAAGGACATTTAGGTTGTTTCCAGTTTGGGGCTATTATGAATAAAAACTTCTGTAACTATTCTTGTGCTTGTCTTGTGGGACACATATTTATGTATTTCATGGGTCTATACCCGAGGAGTGGAACCGCTGGGTCATAGGGTATGTTTAGGCTAAGCTTAGTTGATAATGCCAAACAGTTTTCCAAAGTAGGTGCGCCAATTTTACCTCCTTACAAGCAATATATGTGAATTCCACATGTTCCAAATCCTCACCAACATTTTAAGCTCATAATAGTTTTAATTTGCATTGCCTTAGATCAATGAGATTGAGCACTTCTTCATGTTGACTGGCCTTTTGGATATTCTCTTTGGAGAAGTGACTGTT
Source organism: Macaca thibetana thibetana (assembly GCF_024542745.1). NCBI lineage: Eukaryota > Metazoa > Chordata > Mammalia > Primates > Cercopithecidae > Macaca > Macaca thibetana. The sequence goes on along the minus strand of NC_065578.1, from coordinate 23,319,846 downwards.
CAACTTTTTTGCCCATTTTCTTCTGATGGGTTTTTCTTTCTTTTCTTTCTTTCTTTGTTTTTTTTTTTTTTTTGTATATTTATAGGAGTTCTTTAAACCATTCTGTCCTTATTTATAGGGGTTCTTTAACTATTCTAGAAACAAGTCATTTGTTAGCTATAGGTAAATGTCTTCCCCTATCCTGGGACTTTCCTTTCCACTCTCTTAACAATGTGCTAAGAAACGGAAACTCTTGATTTTAATATAGCCCAATTTATCAATCTCTTTATGTTTAGTGTATATGTCTATTCTATTAATACTTAAGAAATCTTTGCCCATCCCAAGATAGTTTCTTCTAGAAACTCTATTACTTTACCTTTTACATTTAGATCTACAATTCACTTGAAATTGTTTTTGTATGAGGAAGACACCCAAGTCTGTTGTTTTCCATGTTGACCCAGCACCACTTATTGAAAGGCTGCTCATTCTCTACTACTCTGTATTGCTGTTGCTATCTTTGTCATAAATCAAGTGTCCAGGCATATGCAGCTCTGCTTCTGGATTATTTATCCTGTTCAAATATCATACTGTCCTAGTTACTGTAACTTTATAATAACTCTTTAGTAGCATAAGCCCTTCAACTTTGTGCTTCTTTGTTTATGCTGGCTATTCTTGACCCCAGTGCATTTCCATATAAATTTATTTTACTTTTTACTTTTTAATTTTTATGGATATGTAATAGTTATACATATTTATGGTGCACATGTGATATTTTGATACAAGCATACAATGTGTAATGATCAAATCGGTAGCTATAAAAGTTTTACAATCAGCTTATTAATGTCTTAAAAAAATCTCTACTCTCATTCTAATTTGGATTACATTGATTCTAGAAATCAATTTAAGGATAATTTACATCTTTACAATAAATATTAACTTCTCTAATCCATGTATAGATCCTTTTAAGTTACCTTAAATTGTTCTCAATGTTTTAGAGTTTTCTTTGTAGAAGTCTTACATATCTTCGTTATATCTATTCTAGGCATTTGATTTTTATGCTGTTATAAATGGTAATTTTAAATTTTATTTTAAATTGTTTGTTGCTGGTATACAAAAATATTAATTGATTTTTGTATATTGACCTTGATTCTGGCGACCTCACTAAATCCAACTATTACCTCTTATAGGGTATCCATAGATTCTTTTGCAATTTCCCCATATTCAATCTTGTCATCTGTGAAAATGACAACTTTATTTCTTCCTTTCTCATCCATATATTTTATATTTTATGTATTTTTAATATATTTTATGTAGGCATTTGTGTTGGCTAGAGACCTTCAGTACAGTGCTGAATAGCAGGATGATAGCAGTTGTACTAGTTTCACTCCCTATCTCGAGGGAGAGCTTTTAATATTTCACAATTTGGTATCACGTTTGCTATAGGCTTTTGTTATAGACACCTTTTATCAGATTAACAAAGTTTGCTCCTATTCCTAGTTTGCTAGAGTTTTTCTTTTAATCATCAAAGAATATTAGATTTTATGAAAAGCTTTTTCTGTATCTACTAAACAGTTACTTCACCAAAAAAAAAAGATATACAGAGGGAAAATAGCATATGAAGGAATGCTCAGCATCATTAGTCATTAGGGAAATGCAAATTAAAACCACAATGAGATACCATTACATACCTAATTGGATGCCTGCGATTAAAAAGACTTCCCATTGCTGATGAGAATGTGAAGTCATGGAAATTTTCATACACTAATAGTGGGGATGTACGAAAGTACAATGACTATGAAAAATAGTTTGGCAGTTTTTTAAAAAGTTAAACATCCGATCTAGTCATTCCACTCCTAGGCATTTACCCCACAAAATGAAAGCTTATCTCCATTTAAAGACTTGTAGATAAAATGCTAATAGCAGTTTTATTTGTAATACCCCAAAACTGGCAACAACTCAAATTTACGTCACCAACGAATAAACATCATGTTTTTATACAACGGAATACTACTCAACAATAAAAAGCAATGGAGTATTGATATATCAGCAACAGAGATGAATCTCTTAGTAATTACGGTGAGTGAAAGAAGCCAGATAAAAAGGGTACCTGTTACAGGTATATGATTTTTTTTTTTTTTTTTTTTTTTTTATCTATTGAGATACTCATTTGGTTTTTCTTTTTTAGTTCGTTAATATGATGAATTATATTGATTTTCAAATGTTAAACTATTTTGGCATTACTGGGGTTGGTCATGATGTATTATCTTTTTATATATTGTGTGATTCGATTTGCTAAAATTTTTCTAAGAATTTATGTATTTACGTATATGAGGGCTCTTGATCCCTAGTGATCTTTTTCCCTCTTGTAATGACACCGTATAGTTTTGGTATCAGGTAGTGGTTGCCTCATTGAATGAGTTTGGAAATGTCTTTTCCTCTTCAGTTTTCTGGGACAGCTTGTATGGAATTGATAGGTGGAGTGTTCTATAAATGCCAATTAGGTCAGGTTAGGTAATAGTTTTGTTCAAGTTTCATATATTTTTTTTTTTTTTTTTTTTTTTGAGACGGAGTCTCGCTCTGCCGCCGGTGCTGGAGTGCAGTGGCCGGATCTCAGCTCACTGCAAGCTCCGCCTCCCGGGTTCCCGCCATTCTCCTGCCTCAGCCTCCAGAGTAGCTGGGACTACAGGCGCCGCCACCTCGCCCGGCTAGTTTTTTTGTATTTTTTTAATAGAGACGGGGTTTCACCGTGTTAGCCAGGATGGTCTCGATCTCCTGACCTCGTGATCCGCCCGTCTCGGCCTCCCAAAGTGCTGGGATTACAGGCTTGAGCCACCGCGCCCGGCCTCATGTATCTTTACTGATCTGTCTACTTGTTTAAATTATTGAGGGAGATGTTTTGAAATCTCTGACTCTAATTTTGAAATTTTCTATTTTTCTTGCAGTTTTATCAGTTTCTGCTTCTTATATTTTCTATCTCTTTTTATTGGGTACATCAGCATTTAGGACTGTTAGGTTCTCTTGAGGAGCTGACCCCTCATAATGATCCCATTATGAAATGACTCTCTTTAATGCAGGTAATATTTTTTGCTCTGAAATCTACTTTATCTGATAATATCTATTTTTGCTTAGTGTTAGCATAATAAATCTTTTTCCATTATTTTACTTTTAACTTATTTCTGGGTTGATATTTAAAGTATGTTTCTCGGAGGTAACATATAGTTGGGTCTTTCTTATGCAGTCTGAGAATCTCTGTTTTTTAATTGGGATATTTAGAGTATTTACGTTTAATGTGATTATTGGTATATAAGTTTGTCTGTCATCTTGTGACGTGCTTTCTATTTGTCCCCTCTGTTCTTTATTTACCTTTTCTCTGTCTCTTGTGTTATTTTTAATGCTTCAATTTTATCTCATTTGTTAGCCTATTAGGAATAACTCTTTGTAGTATTTTCCTGGTGGTTACCTTAAAGCAATGGTTGGCAAACTTTGCCCCTTGGACCAAATCTGACCCCCTGCCTATTTCTATTAATAAAGTTTTATTGGAACACGGCCACCCCAGTTTGTTTATGTATTGTCTGTGGCTGCTTTTACTCCATAATGGCAGCACTGAATAGTTGCCACAGAGAATAAATAGACTGCAAAGACTAAAATATTTACTATCTGGCCGGGCATGGTGGCTCACACTTGCAATCCCAGAACTTTGGGAGGCTGAGGCAGGAGGATTGCTTAAGTCCAGGAGGTCAAGGCTGCAGTGAGCTATGACTGGACCACTGCACTACAGCCTGGGCAACAGAATAAGATCCTGTCTCAAAATATAGATTAATTAGATAGATAGATAGATAGATAGATAGATAGATAGATAGATAGATAGATAGATATAGATGGATAGACAGATATGTACTCTCTGGCCCTTAGAAAAAGTTTGTTGATCCCTACATACTTTAGAGTTTATAGTATATATCTTTTTGTTGTTGTTCTTTTTTTTTTGAGGTGGAGTTTCGCTCTGTTGCCCAGGCTGGAGTGCAGTGGCACAATCTCAGCTTACTGCAAGCTCCACCTCCTGGGTTCACGCCATTCTCCTGCCTCAGCCTCCTGAGTAGCTGGGACGACAGGCTCCCGCCACGATGCCCGGCTAATGTTTTTGTATTTTTAGTAAAGACGGGTTTCACTGTGTTAGCCAGGATGGTCTCGATCTCCTGATCTCGTGATCCGCCTGCCTCAGCCTTCCAAAGTGCTGGGATTACAGGCATGAGCCACTGCGCCTGACCTTTTTTTTTTTTTTTTTTTTTTTTTTTTTTTTTTTTTTTTTGAGATCGAGTCTTGCTCTGTCGCTCAGGCTGGGGCGCAGTGGCGCAATCTTGGCTCACCTAGGCCTCCCAGGTTCAAGCGATTCTCCTGACTCAGCCTCCTGAGTAGCTGGGATTACAGGCACCTGCCACCATGCCTGGCTAGTTTGGTGAGGAGGACTCCCAAAGTGCTGGATTACAGGCTACCACGCCCAGCCTATAATCATTACTTTTTAAATGTTTAAAATGTTATATTTAAATTATTCAATTTATACTCATAGTTTTATGTTTTCTATTTACCCACATATTTACTATTTCCAGAGCTCTTCATTCCTTTATGTGATTCAGATTTCCAAGTGGTATCGTTTTCTTTGACCTGAAGGGCTTCCCTTAACATTTCTTGTAGCTCCCGTTTGCTGATGATTAATTCTTTCAATATTTATATATTTTTTAAAGTTTTTATTCTGCTTTTGCTTTTGAAGATGTTTTTACTGGGTACAGGATTCTAGGGTGACAGGTTTTATTTTTATTTTTTTTCCTTTTAGTGCCTTAAGGGTGTTGTTTTCAACACCAATCTGCTGTCATTCTCATATTTGTTTCTTCACATGTGACATGTCTTTTTTCTCTGCCCAGTTTTAACATTTTCTTCTTGTCACTTTTTAAGCAATTTGATTATGGTTGGCCTACGGTGTCGTTTTCTTCATGTTTCTTGTATTTGACGTTAAGTGACTTTCTTGAATCTGTGAGTCAATAGTTTTTTTTTATCAAATTTGGAAAAATTTCAACCATTTTTTCTTGAACTATTTTTTTCTGTTTCTTCTCTCCTCATATTTCTTTTTTTGAGAGCCTGATTACATATATATTAGTCTCCTCAAAGTTTCCATACAGCTCACTAATCCTTTTTCTTGTCCTTTTTCTGTGTTTTATTTTGTATAGTTTTATTTCTATATCTTCAAGTTTACTAATCTTTTTCTCTTCTAATTTGCTATTCATCTCATCTAGTGTATTTTTAATCTCAGACATCTTAGTTTTCACATCTGAAAGTTTGATTTGGATCTTTTCATTATATCTTCCATGTCTACTTAATATGTTCAGTCTTTTCTCTGGCTTCTTGAACATATGAAATACAGTTAGTATAGCAGTTACAGTGTTCTTCTCCACTAATTCTATCATCTGTATCATTTCCGAGTTGGTTTTGATTGTTTATTTTCTCCCCACTTTGAAGTATAGTTTGTCCTTCTTCCTCCTATTAATTTTTTTATCAATGCCAGGTATTTTGAATTTTACCTCTTAGGTGCTGTCTATTTTTGTAGTCCCATAAACATTCTTGTGCTTTGTTCTGAGATGCAGTTAAATTGTTTGGAAACAGTTTGATCTTTTCAGGTCTTGCTTTAAAGCTTTGTTAGCTGGAACCAGAGCAGTATTTAGTCTAGGGGTAATTTGGCCCTATTTCTGAGGCGAAATCCTCCTGCATACTCTGTGTTCCATGAATTAGGAGGTTTTCCTGCTGTGACTCATGAAAACGGGAGCTATTCCTGGCCCTGTGGAAGCCTCCGGGATTGCTCGCTTGAATTCTGCCAGGTGGTTCCTTCTCCAGCCCTGGGTAGTTTTCTCATGTGCATGTGTCGGTCAATACCCAGGAACTTACTCAGGGGACCCTGTTGCAGAGCTCCATAGCTGTCCATCTGGGTAGCTCTCTCGTCTCCGGTACTCTGCTCTGTGAACTTAGCTGTCTTGGCCTTTCTGGACTCCCAGATCCATTTCCTCACCTCAGGAAGTCCACGGGGCCCCATCTGGATCCCTTCTTCCTGTGCTGTGGTCTGGAGATTTCCTCCTGGCAGAAAGCTGGGGGCCACCTTATTGCCAACCTCATTTATTTTGCTTCTCTCAGGGATCCCTGTCCTTTGTTGCCTGATGTCCAGTGTCTTGATTGCTTTGTATATCTTGCCCATTTTTAACTTTTTTTTCCCCAGCTGGGAGGGCAAATCTAGTCCCGTTTCGGTTAGAAATAGGAATTTAGTCATCCAGAGTGTTTTTCAAAAATTCTACTTTTTTAATTGTTTCATCAAGAGGGCTGCTCTGACAAATGCCATTCTGTTATAGCCAGAAGCCTTGGATCTCCTTTCCCGTCAGGCAGAAACCTCTCCTTTCCCCAGGAGAACGTCCTTCCAGTAACCTTTTTAAAGCAACTCTCTTTCTTTACTGCCTCCTCTGCACACTCTCTCAGCTGTTCTATAGGCTTCAGTTTTTAGAAACAAAAGCCAGTAAGTCTTGCAGCTGCTTCTGCCTTTGGATTTGCTGTATAGCTCTCTTAAAGCAAACAAACCCAAAACACAGCCATTCATCTGCTTAAATGGGGAGGGGAGGAGAAGAATACATTTACTGTATATTGATATCCCCAAATATTTTCTACTTAAACATGTATTCAGCTCCTTTTACTTGCTTTGTCCTCCACCCAGGCAGATTAGGCTCAAGTGTCCCTCTCCCCATTGTATCAGTCATCTGTTTATTGAGCACTTGCTAGAGGCCAGCTCAGGAAGAGGAAGCACAGTTCAGAGCTCAAGAGCCTGGGCTCATTAGGCAAATCATGTTCACACCCCACCTGTTCCCCTTAAGTGCTGGGTGATTTGGATGAATAACTGAATCCCTCTAAGCCTCAGTTTCCTCATCTGTGAAGCTGGTTCATGATTGTACCCCTCGAGGGGTCCCTATTGTCTTCAGGCTTCCCACTCTGAAAAGGAGTATTGGTTTTTTTAAAAAAGTCAGAGATGAAGAAATGAGCCTTACTGATAGTCTCCATACACACCACCCTCTGCTATGGCTAACGCATACTTTCTTCTTTCCTTCCCTTGACTGTTTTTCCCCATTTCTGCACGTATTTTCTCTCTGAGGGTTAGGATTCTGGTGTTAAAATAATTTGGCTTACTGTTGTGAACAGCCTACAGAGTCAGGATGCACCCTCCCACCCAAAATTTGGTTTGGATGTCAAGACTTATGGTGCCACACACATGCTCATCAAGAGTGTAGGAAAAGGCTTATCACCCACATAGTGAGGCCTTCTGAGGACAGCAGCACAGCCTTCCTAACCCGATCCAATGATGGCTTGAGAGAGCAGGGAAAGGAGCCTAACTTGGGGGTTTTCTTCTTCTTCTTTTTTTTTTTAGACGGAGTCTCGCTCTGTCGCCCAGGCTGGAGTGCAGTGGCCGGATCTCAGCTCACTGCAAGCTCCGCCTCCCGGGTTTACGCCATTCTCCTGCCTCAGCCTCCCGAGTAGCTGGGACTACAGGCGCCCGCCACTTCGCCCGGCTAGCTTTTTGTATTTTTTAGTAGAGACGGGGTTTCACCGTGTTAGCCAGGATGGTCTCGATCTCCTGATCTCGTGATCCGCCCGTCTCGGCCTCCCAAAGTGCTGGGATTACAGGCTTGAGCTACCGCGCCCGGCCGACTTGGGGGTTTTCTTGTGTTTGGAAAGCGGGGCTGGACTGAGGGCAGGGGTTTGCATGGTCTGAACTTCCAGCTGCTGCCACAGGAGGGAGCACTGGGCTTTCTCATCCACTTGCCCAGTGTTGGGGCAGAAGGGAATGAGGGAGTGGTGAAGCTGAAGAGCTATCAGCCATCAAACATCAGAAAACTGGAGTCAGAGTCCGTTACACTTCCAGGTTAGAGTCTATAATCAACCTGCTATGCAGACAGATGCCGCCAAGTTCTAGCAGTTGTGGAAGTCTCAGCAGGAGGGGAGTTTATACATCAGACATGCATTTACACATCACAACCTAGACAAATGAACTTTTAACTTCAGTTTCTATAGATAAGCCCTTTCTGCCTTTTAACCCCATGTCTGCTCAAAGCAGAAACGAAAACTTATGCCTGTCTTGCACAGTGCCCTGGAAAGTAAGAGCCAGCCCCACGCTGGGATTTCCCTAACCTCTTTCGATTTTAACGGCCTAATGCTGGTGTCTGAATCTAGGCCAAGGAGCAGTGAGGACGTTTCCTCTGTCCTCTGACCACGCCTTGTCCAGGCTGCTCCCAGAATAGTTTTGCTGTTTCCTTCCTGCCTGGCAAGAATGTCTTTACTATCATCTCCTTGCTTTTCCCCGGGACAGCCTGCTTTAAGGACTTTATGTGACCACATCTCACTAGTGTAAGAGCTGGAGGGGGGGAAGTCTGATAAATTGCCGAGAGGGAAAGAAAGTGGGGAATTTTTTTTTTGTTAATCCTGTTTCATGTCTATTTCCTGTCAAAAGGCAAGTTTCTCTTCTCTACCATTTAAAATAAAACTTTAATATACACCTTTGTGTTTTCCACATTTGTCAATCATTGTTTTGTATTCATTTTGATTTTATTTCATTTTTGTTGTTTAGGTTTTACTGCTGCATATCCAACACAATCCTCCATTCCTTTTAAATATCAAGCTTCAGTAATCCCAGAATCAGAAAAAAAAGGATTCAATAGTCAAGCCAAGAGATTTTCTCAAAAGAAGGTAATGACGTTGTCTTAGGGGTTCTTTCGTTTTAGTCTGGATTTTAGCCTTGCGGGACAGGCAGGTTCTGTCTGGCTGCTGTGTCTTTCTGTGGACAGTGGAGGGCAGTGTGCTCCCAGGAGCCGCGGCACCAGCTCCACTGAGGGGCACCGACTGGACTAAGTGTAAGAATGAGCTTGAAAAATGGGACATCCAGGGAAAAAACAACTATGTCTGGATTTATGGCGCCAAAAATATTGAACTGGACCAAAACTATTTAAAGGAAAAAATATATTTTAAAAATAATTATAAAACTGAAAAATTGCAAAAATTCCCAAGTGTTATCAATTAAGTAAAACATTAAAACAAAAATCTTCCTCATCCTTGTGAGAGGAAATCACATGACTTCAAATAACACAAGAGGAAAAGAAGAGTCAAATACATCTAGAATTACCTTTGGAGGGCTGGGCATGGTGGCTTATGCCTGTAATCCCAGCACTTTGGGAAGCTGAGGTAGGAGAATTAATTGCTTGAGCCAGGAGTTTTAGACCAGCCCAGGCAACAAAGCAAAACCCAATCTCCACAAGAAAAAAAGAAGTACAAAAATTTGCTGGGCGTAGCGGTGCGTGCCTGTAGACCCAGCTACTCAAGAGACTGAGGAAGGAGGATCACCTGAACCTCAGGAGGTTGAGGTTGCATTGAAGCAAGATAGTGCAACTGTACTCCAGCCTGGGTGACAGAGCGAGACCCTGTCTGAAAAAAAAAAAAAATTACCTTTGTGATGAGCCCTGCCCTACTTTAAAACAACAACAACAACAACAACAAAAAACAACTTCCTTAAACAATGTGTTATTAGCCAGGTGCAGTGGCTCATGCCTGTAATCCCAGCAGTTTGGGAGGCCAAGGTAGACAGATCACTTGAGGTCCAGAGTTCGAGACCAGCCTGGCCAATGTGGTGAAACCCCATCTCTACTAAAAATACAAAAATTAGCTGGGAGTGGTGGCGCGTGCCTGTAGACCCAACCATTGCCTCTCCTGAGGCAGGAGAATCGCTTGAACCTAGGAGGCGGAGATTGCAGTGAGCTGAGATCACGCCACTGGACTTCAGCCTGGGCAACAGAATGAGACTCCATCTCAAAACCACCACTACCACAACATGTTATCATATTCCTGTGTTACCCACCTCCCCCCCTTCCCTAAATCTTGCCGCATCTCTTTTCCTCTCTAACCTAGAAAGTTCTGCGTGGTTCCTGACCGGTCCTTATTTAATCTTTGGGATTTATGGGACCTGACTTTCTCCTCTCTCACCATCAGGGGACAGAAGCAACCAGAAGCAACTCACAGGCATCCTTAGAATCTAAAAAATTTTTCATTCCTTCATTCATTTCAGCAAGACCTTTAGAATAATGTTCTTTTGGAGGAGTCCTCATTTAACATGTCTTTTGCTGCTCTCTGAAAATGGTTTTCATCCTATCACCTTACCCAGACGGCAGAGGAGGAATGAGGAGATCTAGGTTCTGAATGGAGCCAAAGCATGGACTGAGGGGCCTTGGCTAGCCCTGGTGCCCTCAACCTGATTCCTCCTTGGTAGATGAGAACGCTGAACTAGAGAAAGTTTTAAGTTTCTTCCACTTCTGATATTTTAGGATTCTAAGAAAGCAAATAATAAAGAATAGAGTGTACACACACAAATACACACACACAGTTTTAAATCACTTGCAGGTTTTCTCCAAAGACAATACATATTTGCTCAGGAGTTTTCTTCTCTCTCTAGTTTCTCTGTTTTAACTGTTTGATTCTTTCCCATTTTCTGTCTGGTTTCCCATTTGTCAATTTAATGGTAATATATTGTCCATCTCTAGGATATTTGCAGCCCAGCCTCCGATAAAAACAATAGCAGCCACCATTTACTTATCCTTACCATGTGTACTTTTAGACTGCCTTTTATCTCTAATCCTCGGAACAGTGCTGAAAGGAAGGGTTTATTATTTTAATTTAACACAAGAGGAAACCCAGGCTTGGGGAAGTTAAATGACCCACCCAAGGTCACACAGCGCAGGGTTTGGCACATAAGAGGCTCAAAAGAAATGTTTGCTGAATCAATGTTGAAAGAATTAGACCTCAACCCAGGTCTAGTTCACTCCAAAGCCTCTTGCTCTTTCCACACTGCACCACGCCTACCTTTGTGGCCCGCAGAGCTGTAACTTTGTCCTGTGAAAGTCAGCAAGTTTCTGAAAAGGCCTTAGCAAAACAGACCAAGCTGAAGACAGGGGAGGATGTCAGCTAGCGTGGATGGGCCCCATCCCCCATGATCTAGTTCTGAGCACTCAAATTCAGAAAGCAAACGGGCTGACTTCTCAAGTTAGTGTTTGAAAAGATGATTGCTTCTCAGAACGTTTTCAACTGAACAAACCAAGGAGGCGGGTAGCCAAACCTACAGGCAGCATTGAATGAAGACAGGAATTGCTCAGAGATTGGGTTCCAACTTTTAAAATGTGGTCGTATTACCTGACAACATGAAAACTTTCATCTCGGCATTTGTAAACATTTTAGAAATAAGGATGGAATTTTATGGAAAGGGCAGGGGATCCATCGATCAGGCTTTCTGTGTCCTACTCTGTCACTGACTGTGTGCCTTTAAACCAGTCACTTGACTTTTCTGGGCTTCAGTCTCCTTAACTGAAACATAAAATTTGGATTATATAATTTTTGAGGTCTCCTCAAGTTATAAAAACAGAAAAAAAAAATCCTATTCTATGGTTCATTCTCATTTTTCCTGAGGGAAATAGGCATTGAGAAGTTAAAGATCTTGTTTAACATCACCTGATAATTTAGTGAGGCAATACAAATTAAAAACAGATTTTAAAACTCCAGGGCTTCGCCACCCTTCTTAAAGAATTAGTCGCACGCACCCTTGCTCCAGGTCGAACATGGCTGCCTCCTCACAGTAGTCCTGTGGCCCACCTTAGCACATCTTTGACGCAGAGAATCAGTGCCCTTTGAAATGCGCACTTACCTTCTGAGGCTAACTTTGCAGTGAACCATCAGGGCCCCCTTGCCCAGCTCACATTCCCCATGAGAATCTTACTGCAGAGTACAAGGAATCCTTCACAAAGCTCAGTGTCTGGAATGGCAATTTTGGCTGCTAGAAATGAAGTCTGTTTTCCTGAACATTTTCGAGTTATTTACAGATGTGCTGGTAACTTTGCGTAGGTGAAGAGACACGCCTGATCTGTGTGACAGGGCATGGCCCGGCGGCCTGTTGGACATTTTCTACCCCCGCCTCCGTGTTTCTGTCTCCACTTCACCCTGGATTGTGGTCACTGTTTCCGAAACTGTGTACCCCTAAGGACACCACTTAATGTCTTTGCTTCTCTGTTTCCTCATCCTAAAAATAAAGATGTTGCAATAGGTAGGTAAGCCCTTGCCAGGAATGACTATTTCATGGTTCTAAACCTCATCCCTTCCAGGCTTGAATAAATAAATACTGGTAGAACATCGGTACCATGTGCTCTAGATGGGCACAACTTAAAAATGTATGTTAATACCATTACATAGTAAATCTCCCCTTCCAGACGGGAAGCCAGCCAGTGGTTAATTTGTGATGAAATCATACAAAGTTAATATTGTTCACTTATTAACTTGATATGACACTAGACCAGGGATATTTAAATGAAAGGAGGTTCAGTTTGCGGAAGTCACCATGTTCAAGCGGACAGCCGCCCCAAGTGTGCCCTCAGCTGCATATCTGACCCACAGTAGGGTCTGCCCTGCCTCCCTGCTCTGTGAAGCCTGACTTCTCCATATCCAGTCACCAGCACCCCTTCCAAAGGGGTCTGCAAACACTGGGCTGGCACTCATGACATGCCAGGTCCCCCTCAAAGACCTTTGCACTTGTTACCTCATTTAATCCCCATAATAACCCTGTGAGCTAAATCCCCTCATTATCCACACTTTTCAGATAATGATCCCGAGACAAAAACAGGGGGAAGTAGCTTGTGCAGTCGAGGCTGGGCAGAGTGAGGATGAACCCAGGTAGCAGCTCCTGGTCCTCAGATCCTGTTTCCCCAGCATCTTCCCCAGGTGGAAGTACCTCCCACAGTCCGTCTTATGCCCTTGACACGAGGTTAATGTGTGTGCTGTCTTACCTCCACCACCTGCCTAGGGGCTTCTTGGGCAGTGGTCATTGCTGTCCTTTCCAGACCCCACAAATCCCTCAAAAATGGATTGAATGACCCCAACTCAAGTCTGCACATTTCCCATCGAGTCACGACCACACATCCATCCATGAGTACTGTTGTGATGCGTCTCCTTCCTCCCATTCCTAGACCTTGTGAGCTGCTAACAGGTTGCGCCTGTATCTTCTACCCTTAGCACAGGTCCTGATGCACAGTAGGTTTCAATCAGTGTCTGCTAAATTGCATGTTTGCCCCATTCCACTCAGGGGACTTCAAGAGGCTGCTAATAAGCTGCTCAGTCCCACTCTGAAGGTTTGTGACTCCCAAGGGAGGGTCCTGGCTCCATAGAGGCAGTAGTAGGCAACGTCATGCGTGGTGATGGTGGTGATGGTGATGATGATGGCGGGCTGCATCGGTGCTATTCCACCCGCTTTATGTGTATTGACCCCTTTAATCCTCACGCTAAGAGGCAGCGAAGGAGACAGCTGGTAGGGCATCCGGCACTGGGCTTCCATAGTGTGCTAGTAAATGTGAGTTATCTTCCCGTCTCCCTCCCCATACGTGTTTTTGTTTTGTTTGTTTATTTGTTTTTTGCCAAGAAACCAAGGAGTGGCTAAGTTCACACCAGTCACAACTTGGATTCTCGTTCTCTGGGATTTGCTCTGAGAGGCCTAAATTCATCCAAGTCACAGAACGTCAGTTGCAGGAACTATTATCGCACAGGCGAAAGTTCTCTCCTAGGGTGCTATCCGCCCACCTCTAGAAGTTGCAGGAGAATGCTTGACATTCCACTCCCAGAGACCTACTTGGGCATTGCACGAAGGTGGTGGTGTGCTGGTCAACCACCATTTACCCTCCTTGAAGAAGACTGCTGAGTTGTAGCATCTGCCCATTTTTGTGGTATAAATACTCCCATCCTGGCCAGTTTCAAGCCACCACCAGCAACATTTTGGAATTTTTAACAGTTTTCCTCACAAGCTGCCGCTGGCCAGCTCCAGCTGCTGCCGCCTGGAGGACTGTCCTTTTGCTTGCTAAGAACAGACAGGCAGCACTCCGTTCCTCCGGGCGAGGTGGTAACAGTCCTCTTCCCATTTGCCCTGGACTCAAGCCAGTTTGCAAAGTGGCAGAATTAAAGTGTGGTTAAAGCACAGGAAGGTTGTGAGCTTCAGCAAATGAAAATACAAGATGTCCAGTTAAATTAGAATTTCAGATAATGGCAACTCTGTTAGTACAAGTATGTCCCAAATATTGCATGGGATATACTAAAATCATCATCTGCAGTTTATCTGAAATTCTAATTTAACTAGGCAGGTAGGATGGAGCAGGCATTTAGGTCTTGTATTTTGTCTGGAAACCCTGGCTCCTCAGACACATAAGCGTGCTCAGAAAATTCTTGCAAACTGATGGTCAGGTTCAGAGCGTGGTGATAACCGGGAGCTAGAGGTGTGTGTCTTCACTGTTTGCTATTTAAACCTAGAAGAGTCACAGTGACACTTCCTGCATCAGCTTTCCTAGATTCAGGGACTCCGGAAGCTCAAAAGCACCCCAAGGCCCAACACCTTGGACTTACAAATAAGGAAGCCCAGAGAGGTGACTTGCTCAGTATCACTTAGCGTGTGGCAGCACCGAGACTACAATTTCTGATTCATAACCCAGTGGGGATTTTTTTAATCCTATACAATCTCATTTGAAAGTTAGTTTGGTTTCGTGGTTAAGAGCAGACTCTGTGGTCAGAGTGCCTCGGTTCTGGCTCTGACATTTACTAGTTATGTGGGCCTTATCTCTTTTGGCCCCAACTTCTTTACAATGGAGATTAAGTGAGCTAATAGTACATGTAAAGTCCTCAGAACGGTGCATGGCACACAATAAGCACTCAATAAATTGATGCTTGCCTTGAAAACAGCTGCCTAGAAAAATCTCTTCCTTGTCTCCCCATAGCCCTTCACATCTGCATCCACAACAGCAGGGTTCTCCTGAGCTCTTGGACTGGGGTGCTGGAGTACCTGGCTCCGCAGTGCCTCCTGCTGCCTGCCTCACTCTCCATGACAGTCAGTTCCTCTTCTGTCCACCGGGATCATTCTCACCTAAAGCAGGAAGCAGCTCCCCTGTCCCTACGTGCCATGGGGCAAGCGTGAAAGGGCTCACTGCATTTAAAAGGCAGCACAGAAGAACCTGTTAATTGCACTTTGACTCTATCCCCTATATGAAACCATAATTATACACTGTCCAGCCAGACTGGAAAGTCCTGGAAGGTACTGATGGTACCTTGGGCTTTCTACCCTAAGGCAGGCAGTAGGGACGGTAGACACAGGACAGGCCGGAGTGGCAGAGAGTGGAGATGGCAAGTTCTGGAGTCGGGCTGTCTCGGTTCAGCTCCGGGGTTTGCCACTTACTAGCTATGGCCCAATGTCTCTGGGCCTCACTTTCCTTAAAGTGGCCCTGACCATATCTCACGGTAAAAAGCTTGTGTGAGGAGTAAACAAGACAGCACACACCATGCACTTGGCACTGAAGTCAGGTACTGCCACTTACAGCAGTGGGACCTTGGGCAAATTCATCTTCATGTGCCTCAGTGTCTCCATCTATCAAAGGGGCAGTAATCCCTTCCTCACTGACTGATGGTGAACATGAGACCAACTTGGAAAAGCTTCTAGCACCAAGCAGGTACCCAGGAGCCTCTTGTGACAGTGGAGCATCCGTAGCGTTTCACACTGCTCAGCCAGCTTCTGTCAACATTTACTTCCCCCTGGTAACTAGCATGGGAAATGCGATGAAAGCCCAATGAGCTGCCGCAGCAGAAATGAACTTGGAAATGACCTCTCACTTATTCCTCTCTCACATGCCTGCATCGTTCAGCGCTTGAGCCTCAAGAGCTAGCCTCTTTTTGTCTGAGAGTTAGAAACGGCCTGGTTTGGGATGAAGGTTGTTTTTGTTTCATTTTGCTTTATAAACAGAGACACTCCCTGGTTTCTCTTCTGAAAGGCTGAGGAGGAAGCTGAGTCAGGTGGGGTGGGGTGAACGTGAAATCGCTCACCCTTCCCTTGCCGTGGGTCTGGCTTACCCAATCACTGCACACTGCCTTGTACATCAGCCATGTTCAGTGTCCCACTTTAGGCCCATTTCTCTAATGACATGAAAAACAACTGTGTTCTTTCGGAATGCGGCAGGGCATAGTGGAAAGAGCAAGGGCTTTAGGAGTCTTAGCCTGGCTTGGAATTCCAGCCCCACCACTTGGTAACTGAGCCGAAGATCGGGCAAGTCAGGAAATGGTACAGCCAGGCTGTCACCCGCCAAGTGGTGGTAGCGCCTGTGCTGTGGGATTACAGTAAGGTTCAGTGTTAATGGATGTAAATCCTGTGGAAAAGCACAATGGAATTGAAATATCTCCATGACGCCACCTTCTCTTCCCTTTCAGAATGAAATCCCAGGTCCTGGATTCTACAATGTCATTCACCAGTCACCAGTGTCCAACAGTGTCTCATTGTCCAAGAAAGGAACATGCATGTTTCCCTCGATGGTGAGAACCACTTCTCTTGACTAAAGCATTAACTGGTCAGTAATTTCCTTCATTCATTGCATAATTATATCTTGGACATCTGGTCCTTTCTCTCCAAAGGCCCATGGTTCTAATTAGGAGAGTAACTGCCTCCTCAAATTTCATGCAGGTAAATTGGACCCTGTGTCTCTAAGTAACTTTTTCCCATCTCTACCCATTGCCAGGGTGGGAAGAGAAACCAGAGGAATCTTCAGGACTTGGTCCTGCCAAACCAATTTTGTCATCAGTGAGTGGACTAAGCAAGTATTTTCCTGAGATGTTTAGGCATACCAGGAAATTGTTACTCTTACACATCTTGGTGTAATATGATTTTTACAATGCTTAATCTAATTGGTTGTCAAACTATTGAGAAATCTGATAAGACTAAAAAGAAAGCCAGCGGTGGGCCTGAAATGTACTGGCCCCACCCCATTCCTTCTCTTTGTAAGATATGGGACTTAATTTTGGTTGAGGGCTGTAGCAATCAAGCAGCTGTATGAATTGCCAATGACTCTGACCAGAGTTGGGCAAAGATAGGCTTCTTAGAAATATTTATACATTGTCAAGAAAAACAGATACAGCAAAATAGATAAATGATCAAGAAAAATAGATACAGCAAGGGGAAAGATACAAACTAGGGTAAGGCTACCTGAGGAAGAAAAGTGAAAAGTGGACAGGCATGGTGGCTCATGCCTATGATGCCAGCATTTCAGGAGGCCAATGCGGGAGCATCACTTAAGCCCAGGAGTTCAAGGCCAGTCTGGGCAACACAGTGAGTCTCCATCTCTACAAAATAATTTTAAAATTAGCCAGGAGTGATGATGTGTGCCCATAGATCCCAGCTACTCAGGAGGCTGAGGTGGGAGGATCACTTGAGCCCAGGAGGTTAAGCCTGCAGTGAACTATGATTTCACCATCACACTCCAGCCTGGATGAGAGAGGCAGACTCTATCCCCCCACCCCCGTGCCAAAAAAAAAAAAAAAAAAAAGTGAAAAGAAAGCAAGCCCAGACTCTAACATTAAATTAATAAACATATGCCATCTTTTTCCTTTAAAAGTTATAATAATTTCTTGCACAGATGTATTCTGATGCCTGCCATTGGAATTGATTTTTTTTTAACCACACAAAGGGATCATTTAAGATACACTAAACATAGCCACGTCTTATTGGAATTCGAATTTGGCAGAGTTGGATACTCAAGGAACAGACCAGCTTTGGAGTTAACTCCCCATTACCGAAGAAGCTGAGTTTGTACATGGCCTCAGTAGGTTCACAGAACAACCATGCCTCTACTTATTTTTCTGCCACCAGCTCTGCTAGGAAAGAAATTCAAAAGAAGTGCCGTCTCATGAAGTCCTGGTGTAGAAGACAAGACTTCAGACCTGATCCTGCCTCAGCTGTGGATTCTTGACGTGACCTCAAGCACGTCACCCTTCTGTGTCCCAGTTGCCTCATGAAAGTGGAGACTCCCTGGAGGCACTGGGCAAATTAACATTGCAATGAGTGAAATACTCTTTGAAACAGCAAAGCATTATAAACATGCTAAATATTATGATTGTTACCACCTGAGTCACAAACAATACTTCCTGCAACACCTAGGTTTTCTCTCCGAGAACTTCTTTGCTAAATAATGGCACTGCCCATTCCTTCTTGGTGCCAAAAAAGAGACTGAATCAGAGGACATGATTGGTTGTCTACAAGGCTTTGCGTGCGGTAACTTTCCAAATGAAAAGCCGGACTATCTGGAGGAGAAGGGGCCCAAGGCAAGAGCTGAGTGTTACAGAACCTAGCCACACCTTACAGGCCTTTAAAAAATTCAGAACCAAACCCCAAAGAAGGCAGACTTTTGAGCTGTTCAGGCTTCCCCCCTCCTCCCTTTCACAAATATGGGAAATTGTATTTATAGTTATGTTACACTCAAGTATAAACACTTAAGGTCCTGTAGCTGGGGATGGGTGCCTGAAGTGGTCGATGGAGATCTAGTAGGAGATCCCTGCATCTTACCTCATTCCTGTGTGAACTGGATGAGAATTTCATATCCCCCCACCCCACTGCCTCTTTCAGTAACTTTCACCTTTAGCACCTCCTCCACTTCTGGATCCCAAGACGTGAAGGGAATTAAAAGTAGCTCTCATCAGAGAAAGATCAGAATGACCAGTAGGAATGTGATTATGGGTGAGGCTGACCAAAAAACTCTGTGGGTCTATAAATTTTTGAAACTTCCTCATGACTGTTGAAACAACTACACCCAACCTTTTGAGAGACCTGTCATCTCTCTAAGTCCGAATGATATAAAGAGCTTTATTAGTATATTCCAAATCTTTGCTCCAGAATCTTCCACAGTACTGACTAGGAGCAGTGTATGAGGCAGGTGGGTGGAGAGTTTGATGGCCTGTCTGTATTTGCATGCTGGCAGGAGTGGCTCTAGAAAAGTTAGTAGGTGCTGGAGAGAAGTTCATAAATGCCGGCGTATGGCCAGATTGGAGGCCACAGGTCTGGCAAGTAAACCAAGGGGTGTGTAGTGTTGGTGAGTGAGTGTTACTGTAGCCACACTCTGAGACTAATTCTATTACAATACTTTATAAAACATTGCCTCTACTGGAACTTTTTCGGGAAGAATTTTTTTCATTTTCAAAATGTAAGTTGTAGGTGTTCTAAACCAAAAAAGAGTCTATGATTGAAAGGGCTTGCTGTTACCCCAGGGCCATACCACTCGACGTTTTCCTCTTTAGAATGGGATCTCTGATCCATGTCATGTAATGGAGGCCGACTGCTTGGGTAGGAATGCTGGTCCTCCACCTGAATTAGCTAAGGAAGTTCAGCTTCCTGATCTGTAAAAGTAGAGATAATCATAAGATCCACTGCTCAGGGTTGTCGTGAGGATTCAACACAAAAACCCACCAAAGGTATTGGTTAACTCTTGGCCAGAATGAAAAAGACGAAGCATGTTCAAGGCTGGGGTGACCTTACTTCTAGGAGCATCAGCAAATCCTTACACACTGCATGCGGCCACTTCTTATTAGAATTCGAGTTTGGCAGAGTTGGATACTCAAGGAACAGACCAGCTTTGGAGTTAACTCCCCATTACTGAAGAGGTTGAGGTCGAGCTGGGGCTTGAACCCAGGTTAGGCTCTGAACAACTTAGGCTCTGGACAAGAACACTCCCACTTCTGGTGATGCTACACCCACCCAAATGCTAGGGGTGGTCCATAAACCAGACGCTGAGGACCGTCACCACCAACCACAGAGTGAAGTAGGGGGGCCCTAATGCCTTCCTTTGGGCTCACCCATGTTCTGTGTTTGTGTAGTTATTGATTCCTATCAAGTGAGAAAATCCAGGGCAATGTTCTCAAGCTTTTGACCATTAAATAGTAGGAAATATTTTGTTTTATCAGACTCTAATATTTGCCATGCTATCTTAGGGGAAAGTGATGTTATCACTGAGTTTCTGTAACTTTTGTCCCTGCTCTTTTGACAAACATTGATTCTGTTTGTTTTTTAACTGAAGATAATTTATCGTGGCTTCCTGAAAGGAGTGGGATTGGTTCTGTTAAACAGTGAAAATACTGTAGGATTTGATGAAAACAGTAATTTGGTGGAGAGTAGGAGGCACGGAGGGACAACAAGCCCCCTGGAGCTTTGTTTGAAGCAAACTCGTTGCTTAGGCAGTTCAGATCATTTAATCTTAGAAACAAGATGTGAGATTTTACTCAGAAGAAAAGCCTAGGCTGAGAAGAGCGTCTAAAGCTTCCTATCACGTAAATTACCCAACAGCTGATGAGTCAAGGGTAAGTGGCCTGGAACAGGATTGGGTGGAAATGCATTTATGGCAAAATCATTTTTGCCAAGTCCCAAACAGAAGATGAATAATTTGAGTTAGTTTACAGAAGCGAGTACAGGTCTCAACTTGTGTTTTCCAAGGGAAGATCCTTAAAGCCCGAGGTCAGTTTATCGTTGTTACCTGCCAGAGTTTTGCCTTTTATAAAATGCATTTAGACCTTGTGCTGGTCACCATCTCTTTGACATCTGTCCTTCAGAGCCAAAATATTATGTGACAATGCTGATTCCTTTTGTTGTCTCCTTACAGCGTGCCCGATTGGACACCATCATTTCTAAATACCCTGCAGCGAATGCATACACTATCCCATCGGATTTTATTTCCAAGAGAGACTTTAGTAATTCATGTTCCAGCATGTTCCAGTTGCCAAGCTTTATGAAAGTTCTCAAATTTGAAACTCCTGCACCAAACTATTACAATGTAAGAACTCTGCCTTTGCTTGCTAAATATAGATCAAATGAATGGTTTACTGAAATAAAAGAAAGAGGGGATCTTGGGGACATCATATTTTAATGCAATTGTCAAGCCAGTTAGCATTTGTTGACTACCCAATGGGTGCCTAAGGCTGTACACGTCTCTTTCAGGAAGTTTGCAGGCCCCGGAGATCAGGGCGGGCAATGTGGAGGCCAGTATAAAGTGGGGAGGCCACTGCCCTGAGAAACACATATTCTAATTACTCTCATCCTGTAACCTTTCTGGGACATAGTTTTCTCATCTGTAACAATGGGTGTATTATTTACCATTTTGTCTGCAGCCACTAGTGATTTACTTTTTAGGTTCTTCTAGGGAAAATAAACTTTCGTATCAGAAAATAGGTGTTTTAACAGTTGTGCTCTGCTATGCCAATTATGATCGCTTTGTATTCACTGAGGCAGAATGGCATGGATGGTTAAGAGATGGATTCAGGAAGGTTTGGTTTAGCTCTCGTCTCTGCCGCTTTCTAACTGCGTGGCCTTGGGCAAGTCCCTTAACCTTTCCAGGGCTTAGTTTATTGATCTGTAAAATGGGGATGTATGTTCACCTCATCGTGTCAATGCAAATATTAAATGAGATAATGTGTGCTGCATGCCCAGGACAGCACCAGTCACACAAGGACCACACAATACATGGAGATTGGTAGGGCTGTCTTTGTTAGTACATGAAGGGTATTTACTTACCCTTAAATATGAGGCAAGTAAGTCACAGCCCCCACAGTACAATGGAATCAATTCTACTCGCCCTACAGCGTTACCATAAGGCCACGAACATGAAAGCACTCTGAAGTGCGTAAGACATGAATTGTACTTAAGATATTAATGTTACTATGCCATTTTCCAAGCTATTTTGGTTTTATACCTTTATTATGCCATTTCCTTTTTTCCTTCATAATATTTATAATTAATAATTATCTTTCTGACTACAAAGATCCTGCCCACCTTCTATGATGGATTCAAGCAATTATAATGTGTCCCAAGTAATATAAGTGCCTGCTAGGCCAGCACTGTCCACTAGGAGTGAAATGGGAGCCACAGACATCATTAAAGATTTTCTTTCTTTTTTTTTTTTTGAGACGGAGTCTCGCTCTGTCACCCAGGCTGGAGTGCAGTGGTGCGATCTCGGCTCATTGCAAGCTCCGCCTCCCTGCCTCATGCCATTCTCCTGCCTCAGCCTCCTGAGTAGCTGGGACTACAGGCACCCGCCACCACACTTGGCTAATCTTTTGTATTTTTAGCAGAGACAGGGTTTCACCATGTTAACCAAGATGGTCTCGATCTCCTGACCTCGTGATCCGCCCGACTCGGCCTCCCAAAGTGCTGGGATTACAGGCATGACCCACTGTGCCCGGCCTCATTTAAGATTTTCTAGTAGCCACATCTAAAAAGAAAAAGGGACAGATAAAGTTAATTTGAGTAATATAGTTTACCCAACAGATCCAAAATATTATCATTTCAACACTAATCAATATAAAAGTTATGAATTTTATATTTGAGGAAGATTATTTTCCTTGTACTGAGTCTTTAAAATCCAGTATGTGTTTTATTCTTCCAGCACATCTTAATTTGGGCCAGCCACATTTCCAGGGCCAATAGCCACATGCAACCTGTGGCTACTATACTGGGCAGTACAACTCCAGGCAGTCTTCCCTCGGCATAATCAGAGCCTGAAAATAATGATGATGATGAGGAGGAGAAGGATGAAGCCCTTCTCATGTACTAAGTGCTGGTCTAAGAGTTATATATTAATCATATTTAATACTCACAAGTGAATCCATAACGTGGATTATCTTGTTCCCAGTATAAAGAAGTGAAAGCTGAGGCTCAGAGAGGTGAAGGGACTTGGCCAAAATTCCCCAGCTTGAAGGCATCATTTGCACATCAGTGGGCACTGGTGGATGACTGGGGTGGAAAGCTGGGGAAAGGTCAGAGTCACCTCATTCCAGCCCTGACAGGCTTCCCTCCGTGGATCCTATTGCTCCTCCGTGCCAGGCTGGTGATACAGCTTAGATTCCAGTGGGAAATTCAGAAAAGAACAGGTAAACAAACAAAATAATTACAAACTGTGATCAATTTGAGGGTCAGCTGGAGCCTGAGGGAGAATATGTGGGAGATATGGAGGTTGGCAGTACCACATACTTTAGACTTGGTGGTCAGAGAAGGTGCCGAGGCTGAGACCCAAGGACTGAGGAAGAGCCAGGGTTGGAGAAAGAGCATGTGCCAAGGTCCTGGGATAGCAAGGAGCTCAGCCCACGAGGACCTACAGGAAGGTCGAGTGGCTAGTGTAGCATGAGCAAGAGGAGGGGGAGAAGGGGGCACCAGACAGGCAGTGGCCAGTTCACGCAGGGCCCTGAAGATCCCAGGAGGAAGTTTACATTTTGTTCTCTGGGTCCTAGGAAGCCCATGAGGGGGTTGGAGGTATGGGGTGGCGTGATCTGATTTTTTTTTTTTTAGACAGGGTCTTGCTATGTTGCCCAGGCTGGAGTGCAGTGGCACAATCTTAGCTCACTGCAACCTCCGCCTCCCCAGTTCAAGTAATTCTCCTGCCTTAGCCTCCCAAGTAGCTGGGATTACAGGCGCATGCCACCACGCCCGACTAATTTTGGTTTTTTTTTTTTTTTTTTTTTTTTAGTAGAGATGGGGTTTCACCATGTTGGCCGGACTGGTCTCGAACTCCTGACCTCGTAATCCACCCACCTCGGCCTCCCAAAGTGCTGGGATTACAGGCATGAGCCACCGCATCCAGCCATTCTGATGTGTTTTTTTAAAAGTTCCTTCCGGCTGCTGTGTGGTGAATGGACTGCAGTGTGGGTTGGGGGTTCTGAAAAACCAGTGAGGAGACTATTATGCTGACAGGAGAGATGGCAAGGTGTGGTCCAAGAAACTGATCAGAAAGGGGCTTAACCATTGCCCCTTTGCCAATCCCAAGTGGCAACCAGGCTACTAGGGAGACAGATGCAGGAACGGACTGTTTGTGCGGATGCCCCTCTCTGCGGCCTCCCAGTTGTAGCTGAGGGACGCCACCGTCAGTGTTTCATGCGCCATTCTCCCCAAATCGCTGTCTATTCCTTCACCTGGCTTCCTGTCTCCAATGCCCAGCACAGGTCCTGGGATGCAGTAAGCATCCATCAGTGTTTATGATATCAAAGGAATAACTTTCCAGTAATACACAGTTGTTAATCTAGAAAGGACCACTTCCCAAGTCAGAATTGTGTCCTTCTGCCAACAGATACATTTAGGTGCATATTTTTTGTTCATTATTGTCTTAATATGACCCTGAAAATAATACACGCTCATCAAAAAATATATTCAAGCCCTGTAGAAACCCATGAATTAGAAAGTGGAAGTCCCTTATAATTCTATTTCCCAAAGCAAACCACTGCGTTAGAAACCAGGTGCAGACTGGGCACAGTGACTCATGCCTGTAATCCCAGCACTTTGGGAGGCCAAGGCAGACAGATCACCTGAGGTCAGGAGTTTGAGACCAGCCTGGCCAATATGGGGAAACCCTGCCTCTACTAAAAATACGAAAATTAGCCAGACATGGTGGCACACACCTGTAACCCCAGCTACTCGGGAGGCTGAGGCAGGAGAATTGCTTGAACCCGAGAAGCGGAGGTTGCAGTGAGCCAGCATCGCACCATTGCACTCCAGCCTGGGCAGCAGAGTGAGACTCCATCTCAAAACAAAACAACAAAACAAAACAAAGAACTAACCAGGTGCAGTTTCTTTCATATTCTCTCCTACCTCTGTCCCTCCACCAGTGTTAGCATTATGCTGTACACAGCACACATGCATTTTCTTCTTAGATTTCTTTCCATGGCAATACAATAAATCTGCTTCAGTCTTTTTTAACCTGCTGAATATTTTCCTGGCCCCATGGAGAAATCTTCCAGTGACGCACACTCAGCGTATACAAAAATGTTCCCTTTTTCAGTTGCTTTTCTGTCTGGGTGAAAAATAAAGCCGACATGCTGTTTTGTCTACAGGTGGCTTTTTTTCAGGCCAGGAGAACAATGGTTGAGTCAACTGGTGAGGAGTAGAAATGCAGTAATCCTGTTAGCCACACTGTGCTTTGAGGTCTGTCAAAGCCTTTCTCTGCCTTTGCTGCCACCATCCCTCACTTGTATATTCGAGTCCTCTTCCTTGGTACTGTGTTATTACCTTCTCTCCGGCAACCTGGCTCCTCTCCCCACTCCCCACGTCCAGTAATTAACCTGTCCCATCTGGTCTCTTTGTTTGCCCTCTCTGCATGCCGTCTAGCCATTAGGGCCCTGGGAAAAGCTAAATTCCTCCACCTTTGTAAACACAAAATCAAAATGCCATCTGCATTTCTCAAGAAACATTTTTTTTGACAAAGGAGTATCACAGCAAATCAAACCATCCTGGCCCCAGCAAATAGTTTCACTCATTCGGCAAATATCCCCAGCAATCACAGGTTTAATTTGTATTGCCTCTGTTCTCCAATGAATACAGGAGACTGCAAATTGGCATTTAAAATATTTATGATTCATGTGTAACAGAAGAATGATCTCAGGGTTTTTTCCTATTATTTTTAGAGTTCTGAACACATCGCACACTCTCAAATGTATTTCATGAGTCGGCCAGAATGCTTAATTTCTGATCAGTTCAGGAAAGTCGAGACAAGGGAGTGCTTGCAAATGTGATCACAATGTTAAATGATACGACTTTCTTGTGTGCCCCAAATGCTGCATTTATAGAAGGGCTATTTGAACAGTGAGCAGTGCACCTAGGAATGAGGATGGGGATGGGTAGGACTGTGTGTCCTGAAAAACAGTAAAAATAGTAGAAAACCAAGTGCAGTGGCTCATGCCTGTAATCCCAACACTTTGGGAGGCCGAGGTAGGCAGATCATTTGAGTGTAGGAGTTCAAGACCAGCCTGGGCAACATGGTGAAATCCCGTCTCTACAAAAAAATACAAAAAAATTAGCCAGGTGTGGTGGCGTGTGCCTGTAGTCCCTGCTACTCTGGAGGCTGAGGTGGGACGATTGCTTGAGCCCGGGAGGCAGAGGTTGCAGTGAGCTGAGATGGCACCACTGCCCTCCAGCCTGGACAACACAGTGAGACTCTGTCTCCAAAAAAAAAAAAAAAAAAAGTAGCAACAAAATGAAGATAATTTTCAGGTGTAGCATTACACACTTCAAAAAAAAAAACCACTTTCCTAGAGGTGATCTCTGTTGGCCCACCCCTACTCCCTGATGGAACTCCACAGCAAGTGGAGCCGACTGTCCAATCCGTTTTACAGATGACGAAACTTGGTGTCAGAGAGGTTACAGATGCAGGACCACACAGCCTGTCCTAACAGAAGTGAGCCTGGAAGCCGGCCTGCAGCTAGCTGTGTGCTCTGTTCCTTCTTGAGTGACCAGCATTTTCTGGGGATCACAGACTCATAGACCACTTGAGCTGGGATGACGGGGAAGCCACAGCCAGTGTGACCTTTACAGCTCACATCTTTACATTTGCTAAGAAGG
This sequence comes from Macaca thibetana thibetana, assembly GCF_024542745.1. Taxonomy (NCBI): domain Eukaryota; kingdom Metazoa; phylum Chordata; class Mammalia; order Primates; family Cercopithecidae; genus Macaca; species Macaca thibetana. The sequence goes on along the minus strand of NC_065578.1, from coordinate 23,293,607 downwards.
ACAGGTTTCAGTTTGATTTTTTTTTTACGTACATTTGCCACTTGTCCAGGCATGATGACAAAGACAAAGAGAGGAAAGGCACTGAGTACATTGGGTGTATTTTCTCCCCCCAGGCCTCTGTCTCTTGCTGCAAGCAGAGAAACAACGTCTGTGCCCGAGCCGGGTTTATGTCAAAAACCCAAAGAGGATCTTTCATTTTTGCTGAAAAAGGACCTCCCCCAGGTAAGCAGCTGCTTTGCCCTGGCCTTGACCTAAGGGTTAAGTGTCCCAGATTTGATTTGCAGGGCACCTACTTCTTCATAGGGAGTCTTTGGAAGGATTTAGTCTTTGGGTGGGGAGGAGTAGCAGGCAGGTACTGAACAAAGAGGAGAGGTGAGAAGACAGCCAGCTCTCCCCACCAGGAGGACAGGCTGGCTCTGGAAATGGGCCTCCAAAGCAGCTTCCGGGCCTGCCCTTTTATGACCTGGCATACCTGCTCTGGGCAGCCAAGTGGAGAAGTGACTTCTCACCTCAGAAGTGCGCACATTTGTATACCCCAGGTGCCATAGAGGCCACTGGGGAGGGGTGGGAGACACAGGGCATGAGCATACATCCTGTTCCTTCTACACTCAGCTGCCATGTTCCTTTTCTCCTGTGCCAGAGGTGACTTCATCATCTAGTCGTGAAACGGAGGAGGCAGCTCTGTTTCCGGGGCACCCACTCAATGGTTTCCATGCAGTCTTGCAGGTCTGCCCTCGTAGGTTCGTCCACTTAGCCCTGCTTTTCAGATGAGGAAATGGAGGCTCAGAGAGTTGAAATGACTTGCCCAGTGTCACACAGCCGGTAAATGGCAGACACAAGCCCAGAGAGATCTCACTAAGGAGCCCACGTCCTCCATCATTCCATTGTCCCTTCTGGAACCTCCAAGATGCAGGAATAACAAGAGCTTTCCTCCAAGTGTTTCCCCTGCTGGCCTTGGGGCAAGGTGTTGCACCTCTCCTGTGCTCTCTGACCGCCAGTCCTGGAGCACTCATTATGTTAGATTATCCCAAATAGGTCCCACAGACCACGCCCCACCCCCAGGATCCTTGGGCACCAGAGCTACCCCAGGAGCCTTGGGCCCAAACCAGGAGGAGCAGGGAAGGTTTGCTTCTGCAATCACGCCTCTTGCAGAGGGGTGTGGATGAAATTGTAGTGCATGTCAGATTTCAGCAAATCCAGATTAAAGTTGAAAAGATCAATCTGAAGCTGAATAACAAAACCAGCGCTAATTAGGAAGCTCAGCCCCAGTTCATGCTCCCCTGCCTTGCATCATCCATGGGCAAAACCCCACCTTGTCTGTTTATACAGAAGAACAAAGTCCATCCCTGGGGTTGGCCAGAGTCCCTGCCAGTGAGCCTTGGGATGCGGGCACCTCCACAGTCCACCACCTGCTCCTGCTCCCTCCTGGCGGGGGGGGGGATCCTGAGAAGCCCCCAGCCCCTTATAACACAGAACAGGAGGGGAAGGGCGGGTACTAGCATCTGTTAAGCTCCCCGTGGGTGCCGGGGCCTTACATTCATTATCTCATTGAATGCTCCAAAGCCCCATGGAGCAGGCACTCACCACGTAATCATGTGCTCAGAAAGTGTGAGCTGTTCTTACTTTATCCCCCCTTCACCGACAGAGGTGATAGAAAAGCAGATGATGGGCCCAGTGTCCCACAGCTGGATTTCTTTTAGTTTTTGTTTTTGTTTTTTGGAGATGGAGTCTTCTCTGTCACCCAGGCCGGAGTACAGTGGCACGATCTCGGCTCACTGCAACCTCCGCCCTCTGGGTTCAAGTGATTCTCCTGCCTCAGCCTCCCGAGTAGCTGGGATTACAGGCATGCGCCACCACGCCCAGCTAATTTTTGTATTTTTAGTAAAAACGGGATTTCACCACGTTGGCCAGGCTGGTCTCAAACTCCTGACCTCAAGTGATCTGTCTGCCTTGGCCTCCCAAAGTGCTGGGATTACAGGTGTGAGCCACCACACCCAGCCCCACGGCTGGATTTCAATCCAGGCTCATCTAGTTCAATACCTGGTACCTTCTCACCCCCCACCCCAGCTTCCTGGCGGCTGGCTCTCTCTGGTAGTGGCAGCATAAATGCCTTTTATTCCTTGCTTTTGCTTTTCATTGTTTTCCGTATTTTGTAATTCAAGTGTTGCTATAACCTTTTTAGTAGAAATATATATATGAAACAAAGAATATGAGAGTTATCCAATATTGTAAATGCTGCTGACATCTGCTTTTTTAAAAATTTAAGTATATACTGGGAACTTCTTTTTTTTTTTTTTTTTTTTTTTTTTGAGAAGGAGTCCTGCTCGTGATCACCTAGGCTGGAGTGCAGTGGTGCATCTCAGCTCACTGCAACCTTCGCCTCCTGGGTTCAAGTGATTTTCCTGCCTCAGCCTCCAGAGTAGCTGAGACTACAGGTGTGCGCCACCACACCTGGCTAATTTTTTTTTTGTATTTTTAGTAGAGATGGGGTTTCACCATATTGGTCAGACTGGTCTCAAACTCCTGACCTCAAGTAATCCGCCCACCTTGCCCTCCCAAAGTGCTGGGATTATAGGTGTGAGCCACTGTGCCCAGCTGATACTGGGAACCTGTTTTCATGTTAGTAAAAATCCTTTTGGAACATCATTTTTTTTTTTTTTTTTTTTTTTTTGAGACGGAGTCTCACTCTGTCGCCCAGGCTGGAGTGCAGTGGCCGGATCTCAGCTCACTGCAAGCTCCGCCCCCCGGGTTTACGCCATTCTCCTGCCTCAGCCTCCCGAGTAGCTGGGACTACAGGCGCCCGCCACCTCGCCCGGCTAGTTTTTTGTATTTTTAGTAGAGACGGGGTTTCACCGTGTTAGCCAGGATGTTCTCGATCTCCTGACCTCGTGATCCGCCCGACTCGGCCTCCCAAAGTGCTGGGATTACAGGCTTGAGCCACCGCGCCCGGCCTGGAACATCATTTTAAATAAATATATAGTATATTATTATATGATGGTACCATACATTAAGGAAGCAGTATTGTCTTATTGGAAATTGTGATTGTTCTGAATTGATTGCTAATATGAATAGAGTAGTGGAGAACATCCATGCACAGCGCTACTGACAACTTAGGGGTGAGATGGCTTCCTCTTCACCCCAGTTTTGGTCATTCTCTTCTTCCTTAAAGCTTTGTACACAAATTCATTTTATTCTGTCACAGTTTCTGAAGACAGGGCATTGTGGCATGGTGAGGAAGTGTGGGCTTTGGAGACAAGCAGACCAGTCTCTACATAGTGGTGCTCCATACATACATGTTAGCTGGGCATAATGGCTCACACCTGTAGTCCTAGCACTTTGGGAGGCTGAGGTGGGAGGATTGCTTGACCTAACGAGTTCAAGACCAGCCTGGGTAAAATAATGAGACCTCGTTTCTACCAAAAAAGAAATTTTTTTTTTTTAATTTTCAGGACGTGGTGGTACATACCTGTAGTCTCAGCTACTCAGGAGGCTGAGATGGGAGGATCACTGAGCCCAGCAGGTTGAGGCTGCAGTGAGCTGTGATCATGTCACTGCATTCCAGCCTGGGCAACAGAGCAAGACTCTATCTCAAAACAAACAAAAAAGATAGTTGTTGATTGCATGATATTTACAAAGCAACCACTATATGCTAGGAACTTAAAATATTATTCAACTATCATAACAACTCTGTTGTCAGAAGAATTATTATTCTTACTTTGTAGAGAAGGAAAACTGGGCTTCAGCAAGGTGGAGAGATTTATCTAAGTCCCTGGTTAGATGAATGTCCTTTGGCAAATTATTTAATATCTCTGAGTCTCGGTTTCCTCACATTTAGAATGAAAGCAGTAATACTCATCTTGCCAGGCTAGTGCGAGAACGAAATCAGCTAAGTGTGTGCTTCCCGTGCCATCTGTTCTCTGCTTGGTGAGGACTGTTTTTGTTTATCTCGGGCAGCCCTTCCACTTGACCATCCTAGAGTGATGTTGCCTTACAGCCATCAAGTGTGTTCTTAGGGGTAAGGTACTACTTTTTATTTACTTGAGAAGAGTTCCTTATTCTGTCATAAAATTTCTTTCTCCGTAGGGCATTATGATATCAACGAATCCCTTGTGAAACAGTCGCCAAACACATTAATGTCTTGTTTTAAATCAAAAACCAACCGTGGATTAAAACTGACGTCAACAGGCCCGGGACCCGGTTATTACAACCCTGGCGATTGCACAAAAGTTCCAAAAAAGACTCTTTTCCCGTGAGTCCCAATCATTCTGATCTTTCTTTTGAAAGGTGGTTGTGGGGAAGGAGCCCAACATAGAGAAAAGGAAGGGGTGCCACTGCTTGGCAGAACACAGTGCCAGGCCACTCTTCAGGGGCCCTTAGTCACACATAATGGTGCTCAATAAATGCCTGTTGAATGCCTGATATTTATTGAGCAACTACTGTGTGCCAGGAACTTAAAATTGTATTCAATTATTACTATAATCCTGTTGAAAGAATTGTTATTCTTACCCCATAGAGGAGGAAGCAAGGCTTCGGATTTGGCGGGAGATTTGCCTAAGTCCACACAGCTAAAGTGAGGAGCCACAGGGAATTGGCTCAGGACGAAGTCTGTCCTCATTCCCTGTGATGCTGGATTCCCCTGGTGCTGACAGTGTTGTATGTTTGTAACATAAAATCCTCGCTGGAGTGGCAGTACGTTCAGAAGCAGTCCGGCTCTCGCAGCTTTATACTGATGGAAGTTTAAGCCCCGACTTTGGAGTTGGTGATACCTGCTGGATTTGTACTTCAGCTCTGCTCTTTTTATGCTCTGTGACCTTGGGCAGAGTTCTAACCTCTCTGAGCCTCCATGCCCTCATCTGTAAAGTGGGAATAATTCCTGCCTCATAGGATTGCTTTCAGAATTAAAAATATATGTTTGGCTGGGCGCAGTGGCTTGCGCCTGTAATCCCAGCACTTTGGGAGGCCGAGGTGGGTGAATCACTTGAGATCAGGTGTTCGAGACCAGCCTGGCCAACATGGTGAAACCCTGTCTCTACTAAAAATACAAAAATTAGCCAGGCATGATGGTGCATGCCTATAATCCCAGCTACTCAAGAGGCTGAGGCAGGAGAATCACTTGGACCTGTGAGGCTGAGGTTGTGGTGAGCCGAGATTGTGCCACTGCACTCCAGCCTTGGTGACCGAATGAGACCCTGTCTCAAAAAAAAAAGGTAAATAAAATATATGTTTGGCATTGGCATTGCAGCTGGTGACTCAATATTAACACAGATTTTTAAAAATAAATACAGGGATTTGTGTTACCCTGTTTAATATCCTGCACATTTTATATTACTCTCACCTAAGAGTCTCAAACACTCACAGGGCTTATTTATTTCTCGAATGGTTCTAGAACTTCTGGAACTAACAGCAGTTAGGGTTAGTCCTCCTGTTACCATCTCAGCTCTCACCCTGGTGCAGCCCCTCCAGACACAGCTGGCCAATGGGAGGGCTGGCCAGGTGGGACCAACCATATATCCACCTGGGCCCCTCCGGAGAGATCAGGCAGGTGGTGGGAGCCATAGCCACAGTGGGTCAGAAGTCCAGGCAACCCAGGGAGGCTGACAACATTGGGCATAGTCTGATCATCAGCCTAGGGCAAGGGGACCACTGTTAGAGAGAGGTGAGAGTTGTGAATCTGCCAAGTTGAACTTAGAATCTGGAGAGGGGATTGAGACCTCCGCTGGAATCCACCAGAGGAGTCCCTTCTGCCCTCCAGGGCTAGGGCTCTGCAGGCTGGCCTTGTACAGGCTGTAGGGCCAGGGGCTGGGGCAGGCCAGTCTCCAGGAACAGCTCTCTCTCTGGAAAGCCTCTCTCCAGAGACCTCCCGCCTCCAGGTTGGCATGCGGCGTCTCTACAAGCAACTGTTCCTTTACTCTGCCAGAGGAAGGTGGTCAAGAGGACAGGTATTGGGGTTGGCCGACCAGAGTATGAATCCCAGCTCTGTACCTTCCAGAGACTTCTCTCTGAGCCTGAGTTTCATGTTATTAAGTAGAGATAAGAATCTTGTAGGGATTCCGTGAAGATTCGATGAGAAGATGTTGGAAAATAGCTATTACCGGCTGGGCGTGGTGACTCACGCCTATAATCCCAGCACTTTGGGAGCCCAAGGCAGATGGATCACTTGAGGCTAGGAGTTCAAGACCAGCCTGGCCAACATAGCAAAACCCCATCTCTACTAAAAATACAAAGCTGGGTGTGGTGGCGGGCGCCTGTAATCCCAGCTACTCAGGAGGCTGAGGCAGGAGAATTGCTTGAACCCAGGAGGTGGAGGTTGCAGTGAGCCAAGATCACACCACTGCACTCTAGCCTGGGTGACAGAGCAAGACTTGGTCTCAAAAAGAAAGAAAATAGCTATTACCCTTATAATGATAGCTGTGGTTATTGTATATCCTATAGACATATTAGGCTATATTATACAATATGGCTGTTATTTGGCATGGCAGCTCAAGCCCCCAGCCCAAATTTGGAAGCTTCTTCAAGGAAAATGGTGAAATAACATAAGAGTGGAGGACACTTGATTTTTAACTGTTTTATCTGGAGAAGTATCTTCTGGCTTTTGCTCAAGTTTGAGCAGGTGGTTTGAGATCATTCTTATTTTATGGTGGTTGCATTTGTCAGTCATCAGGCTCTATAGATTTCTAGTTCTGTACTGGAGGCTCAGGTGAACAGGACACCACGCCTCCAGCCAGCCTCATCTGGGAACAGCCTCGAAGCCAAGTGGGGGAGCCTGCAGCAAAATGCTGGGTTAGGTGGCCTCAGGGGTGTGTGGCCATGCACACCCCGTGGGGCCGTCTTCCCACTGGGCAGTGCAGCGGGGCTGCGTGTCTGGGGCTTCTAGGGATCGCTGGCTGTCTGTCAATGCTTCATAAATAAAAGGTCTTTGGTCAATAAGTCTGAGAAGCACTGCATGGTGACCCTCTGCCCCTGAGAACATCGCAGTCTGCACAGGCATCTTAAAGGCTCTGAGAAGGGCAGGGAACAGCTGATCACGTCTCCTGGGGAGGCCATGGAGGCGGCGTGGGCAGTGGATTGATTAGTGCAGACTCCAAAGTCAGTACCGTGGAACCTCCACTTTCCCCTCTCACCAGCCAGGTGGGCCTGGGGGAAGGGAGGTCACTTAACTCCCAGTGAATTCAAAGTCGTCTTTGGGGAACGGGGATAAGAGTACCTCATAATGTGGTTGCAAGGATAAAAGGAGATAACCCACAAAACTCACATGGTAACTTGTATTTTTATCAAAGCAGGTGAGCAGGTCTTCCGAGTCTTCCTAGGGTTTCTAGTGTGGCCCCTTAGGGCAGATGCTGTGCTGGGGGCTGGCTGTTTGTTAGCACTGGCATTTCTGAGCTCCTTAGCTAAAGGTCACACCATCGGGTGTTCCTTGGCCATGGCCACCTTGCTGAATCAAAAGCTAAGAGGATTTCTCAGCTACCAGGGTGTCTTCAGAAGCAAAGTGAAGTGTCAGCCAAGGTTTCACTTCTGAGGTCTTCAATATCCGTCACAGTGGTGACTCAATGACTTAGGGTGAGTCAGGGTGAGAGTTTTGGAGATCAAAATAGTTCCTCCTAGGCACTGCCTTCCAACTCATGCTCCCCGGCAAGGAGGTGCAACACTCAGGGTCAGCTTTCTAACCCTTGATCTGCTTCCTGGAGTTTTAAGCCACTGGATTTGCACAGACACGCTGTCTTGTCACAGCTCGAGCTGAAAAATCAAGCCCCGTTGGCCCCACTCCAATTTTGGTAATTAGATTGGGCCCACCTTAACTTCCCCTGGGATTTTCAATTCGATATGGGATGCTTCCTCCCAAGCGGCTGTGATCTGTCACCCGCCACCCTGTTAAATAGATACTGCATTCCACCCCAGAGGCAATCGGCTGCCCTTTAATGATGAGAAAAATTGCCCCTTTATCCCTCCCAACCCTGGGAATCCCTGAGGCAGAGTGAATGTGTGCCTGGGAGTGGCTGGAGGGTCTCGGATGCCTTCCCCAAGTGGCCTGCTGAGTCCTCGAAGACATTCATTATTCTTAGGTGATTTGCAAACAGCTCGCATTGGAAGCTGCAAACACATTTAATCCAGCTGTGGCCGACTCAGAGCCTTTGATAGATGTTTTCTTTCCACGGGGCAGGGCCAGGTTGGCTTTTATAACTGAGTAATGAGGCTCATAAAAGCCCTGGTCACAGTGCACTGTGGGCTGCCCTGGGTTTGATCTGGCCTGACCTTTGTGATTTGCCAGCCCCACCTCGACATGGAGGGACCAGCCCTGGATGAGGATGAAACTGTCATGTGGGCCTCAGATGCCTGGGCGCCTTTACTTGCTGCCAGTCCTCTGCTTTTCTCGGCACTTCAGCAAATGTTCCTAGGATAGGGCTGGGGGCCTCAAAGCTGAGGAAGACACATTCCCTTCCCTTAAAGAGCTAGGCAAGTAAAAGCCATAGAAAATG